>NC_089586.1:58267676-58467676 GCF_019320115.1 Miscanthus floridulus | reverse complement strand
AATGGCTCTTAATGAAGGATGTAACTTGGAAAATGAGGATCAAATAAATACAGAGTATCCATATCTCTTTTATCACTATCTTTCAAATCTCGAGGATGAGATTCATCTTAAGGGGGGTAGAATTGTAACACCCCAAAATTTGCCACTTTTGAAAATAGAGTTAAAATGGTTTATTTGTGAATTATTGTGCACATGAAAACATAGGAAAATAAAATTTTCATTAATTTAAAATTTATCATAAGGTAGAACGTGTTTGTTGCATTCATGTCGGTCGCACCTTGTGTTTCTATGTGCAAAATGTATGTTTTTTATACGTTTAGGAGACGAATATCTATCTCTAGGAATTTTCTAGCTTCTTTCTGGAATTTAATTCCTACCTCCTTCACCTTAATCTTTATGTTCCAAGTTCCCAACAATACTTTTATGAGATCCAAATACTTTATTTGAGTTCATCATGTTCCAAAGTATCTCTGAGAATTTTCCCCAAATTTTCGGAGGTCTCGGAGTATTTTCGTGGCTTAAATATCAATTCTGGACTTTTCTAGAATTATTTATCCACGAAATTAATTAATTCCAAAAATAATAAATCTCTCATTTTTCCCAATGCTAAAATTCCAAGTGCAATAATCCTAATAAATCCTAAAGGCCCATGCATTTATTTACTAATGGGCTTTAATGATTATTTAGGCCCATTAGTAAATGTGGAGGGGGTAACATCAATTAGTACCATATCGCTAGTTGATGTGGATGTGGAGAGTTTTTCTTCCTATATATATCAACCAACCCCTTGGACAAAGCACACCAAAACTACCATATGGGGAGCCCCTAGTTTAAGAAATCCCTCGTGTAGTAAATCAGATTTTCTCATCCTTCTCTCGCCGTCGCCATTGCCGTTGCCGTTGCTGTCTTGCTCCTCCTACACTGCCGAGGTACCCCTAGGTAAGACCGCTATCCAAAATGTTTTCCCAGACTTCGTCTTCTTCTTTTAAAAGCATATTTTAGTCGGTTCACTTCAAAAGTACGTTTTCAGCTATTTATAGAATTGCCACTGATTTTGTTTTAGCCATAACTTCTCCGTTTTAACTCTGATTTGACCCGTTCAAATTTGTGTTAGGTTCGTAATTTCATAATCTACATGTTCATACTACTATTAAGTAGGTTTTCAACTTCTAAAATTCGAGGTTAGATTTAATCTATTATTTTAATAAAGGAAATCTTGTTTATTTCATATCTTTTGCGTTTTAGATCCGTTTTGACCCATTCAAGTTGCGTTAGATTCATATCGACGAGATCTACGCGTTAGTAACAGTGGTTACCATATTACTATTTCTGAAATTTCATGTTTAAATCATATCTTTATTAATAATTATGCAACTAGATTTTATAGATAGAATATGATTTGTTTCACTTTAGTTTTATAAATCAAATCTAAATTTGACTTAAATTATAATCTCTATACAATATCATATATGTGTTTTTATATAATTAAAACACATGAAGCTAATAGTTTTATGAGTAGATCTTTTGGTAGTTGTATCTTTTCAACCGTAGCTCCGATTAGCGTGCTTCTCGCGTCTTTGTGTTCGTAGCGAGACGTAGATTCGTTTTACAAACTTTTCATCTTGATTTTATGTTTTGTGTATTGTTCTGATTTAGATCTATTGTTTGCATCATGTATGATTGTATAGATGCTTGTGTGGTGCTTTATGATTACGTCCAGTCGGTGAGGTATACGTGATGATCAAGAAGAAGAAGAAGAACATTGAAGATTAAAGCTTACTGAAGGATCGGTGTTTCAAGGCAAGTATAGTATGGGATCATCCTTGTTGTCCTATACACCTTTAATCACTTAATTCATACTGCATGTGTCTACCTTGACTACCACTAGGGATTTCCTAGTAATTTGTACTTGTACCTTGATGCATTTGGGTTATTGCATTGGGTAGCAATGCTAGTGCTCAACTACAACCATGATCTTGTAACTTGACTAATGGTATATGCAATAAACACTAAAAGATGCTTTTTAGCAATATGGAACAAGGGGGCTAGAGCATTGGACTATTTTATAGTGCTCTAGATTCCTCTCCCTAAGGACTTATTTGTAAGTGATCATCCGGGACTTACAGTACAGCTGTGAGGGCTATATGGCTCTGGCTTTAGCTCAGTATGAGGACCTTTTCTAGCTTGTTAGAGGTTACCTTTAACAAGCTTTAGCTTGTTAGAGGAACCCTTACGGAATAGATGATCAACACTGATGATAAAGATGCTCACTAATGATTACTGTTTATGCTATTCATTATTCATGTTTACCTGATCATGTGTTTATGGGCTTGTGGATAAACTTATTGCTACTCAATTGCTAAAAGATGACTCATTAAAAGCTAATCACAGTTAAACTAGTGTCAGCCTTTTGAGCCTCATGAACCCCATGTTATATTTGTTGAGTACGACATGTACTTATGCTTGCTTTACTTTTCATATGTTTGGATAAAAATCCTGGATGGGTACCAGATTGGTAGAGTTTGGAGGAATTAGGTTTATGATCAACCAGTCAGTTGTCCCTGTGGATTTGGAGTCTTCTCCTGAAGATCGGAGTTGTCTTTCCACTATCTATACTCTGAGGTTATATTCTTTATACTGGTATGTTATATATTGAGCATTGTTTATTGACATTACCCTTATTTGTAGCTATATGTGAGATTTGACTTCCTGGGCTCACATATGGTGTGTATCTGGTTTTGTTCTTAAAACTGGGTGCGACACAGTTGGAGACCGACGGGCTAGACGGCCAACGATTTATGGGACATCTCTCGACAAGGCACAGCCGAACTCCACGTCGATTATGGAGGATACCAAGTCCCTCTCAAATTACCCATTATGGAGGATACCACGATTTACGGGCTAGACGGCCAACCGCTCCAACTGCATGTTTACGATTGACAAGTCTCTCCCCGCGTGGAGCAAAACCAAACTTGCCTGTGACAAGGCATCACGACCCCTGAGGTCGAAAAGGGCACCAGGGAAAAAGAAGTCGAGTCCCTGCGACCCCGATAGAGGACGAGGCCAAGCCATGACTAAACTCCTCCCCGTGTCCTGGATCCTTGACCCATAGTGGTGAGGACGCGCCTACACTGTCCAAATAATTGTCCAATCTTTCATCGGTATGAGGTTAAATTATAGCTTCTCTGAATCAGTTCGATTCAGTTGAGTCAATAGAAAATAATAAGTTCTGCAAGGCTCTGAACCAATAGCTGCTAGACTGAATTACAGAGCTTCAAATATATTCGCACAAGCAGTCAACTAGTAATTTGGCACAACCATAAAGAGCAGCAGCACGGCCAGCAACAGGACACGTGAATCTCACTAATAATCAAATATTAAATTCACGGCATCAAACTCGCTCACTACTACCAAAAAATATTTGAAGACAAGCCCACAGTAGTAAATTTATCCATATTCTTGCTATATTTCTCATCAAAAATAATAGCTCCAAATTTAAGACCAATTACCACATTTGAAATTGGAGAAGAATTTTCCGTAGATATATTTTGAGGAGCCATGCGCTCATCATTCTCCCATCCTTGAAACAAAGCCGTCCTTGGCTTTGAGATAAATTTAAGAGTCTCTTCCTTGAGGTGATCAGCACCATTTATTATGGTCTTACCTTGCACAGAAGCAACCATAACTTGCTCATCTTTCATCTCATCAACAACCAAGTTACCAAACTGATTAGCATGTGAACGACCAGAATTTTCTGGAGTAATAATTATTGAACTGATTGCATTCGTTGACACATCTTGAGAAGTATTACCAGCTTTAGGGTCGTTGCCTGAATTCCCACAAGAAGCAATATGAGGAATTGCAGCCACATCATTCACAAAATTAGATAGGGTGCCAAATTGGAGGGGTGATTTATTTGAGTCAATCACTACACTTTCATACTCCTTACAATAACATTGAGTTTTAGACTTATTAGCTGCATAAATCATGCCTGCCCCATCAGAGCTACTAACAGCAGGTACTGCAACTTTAGGATCCACATATGAATTCTCCAGTGCAATTATCCCAGCAGCTACAGTCACATTATTCTCTCCCTCTTGAAGCAAAGCCGTCCTCGGCTTTGGAGTAATTTCAACAACCTTTTTCTTCACTCTCACAGTAGAAAACACCTCAGCCTTAATAGCACTATCCAGCATTGGTTTGAGCACATGGTGAACTCCCTTGTGCACAAATGAATAATTATTGGAACGACAACCATGAGTAGCGTCAAGATCATAGTGCCATGGTCGACCCAACAACAAATGGCATGCACTCAATGGTGCAACATCACAATCCACAGTATCAATATAAGTTCCAACTGAAAATTTAACTCTAGCCTTATGAGTAATTTTCAGTGTACCACTTTGATTCATCCATTACATATAACGCGGCGTTGGAAGCCTCCGCGTAGATATAGACAAAACATGAACAACATCTGAGCTAATGACATTAGTGAAATTGCCACCGTCAATAATTAGTTTGCATACCTTATTCTTAATTGTGCATTCCGACTGAAATATGCTAGAGCGTTGCCCCTTCACAGTAGCAATAGTACCATCACTTGTATTTCACTTGAGATCATAGATAATCCATCATCTGTATCATCAATTTTATGCTCAAATTGAGTATCACAAGAAGAAGCACTAGGATACAGCCCCGATGTAGAAGAAAGATCAGCACTCCCATGCATAACTGTCGGTTCGGGCACTGCAGCCTTCTACAACAACTGAGAATCTGCTTTCTTCAGTTGCTTAGAACTATCAATTGGCTTGGTGGTTAGAGATTTGGAACCATAAACTTCAGCTACCATTTTCCTTGACCAAAATGGAGAAAGAAATAGGAGTTGTAGCACAACCTTCATATCGCTCCATGTCCAACAAGAAAATTCTTTGTCATAGTCAATCCACCAATAAAAAACATCGTTAGCTAAAGTCTTTTCTGCATTATATATCTCTGACTGTTGGAGTCAACGACCCCAGAAGATATCCTCCTGGCTTTCTTCCCAATCAAAATACTCCAGGTGACTAGATGCTAGAAATAGTTTTGGCAAAGATTTAACTTCCGTGAGCAATTTCAAAGCAGCCATTGAAAAAGAAAATCTAAATGCACCATGAGCAACCCAGAAGCCGATACCAACTGATGAGGAGACGCCTACACTGTCCAAATAATTGCCCGGTATAAGGTTAAATTATAGCTTCTCTGAATTATCTGTTCGATTCAATTGAGTTAATAGAAAATAATAAGATCTACAAGGCTCGAACCAATAGCTGCTAGATTGAATTACAGAGCTTGAAATATATTCGCATAAGCAGTCAACTAGTAATTTGGCACAACCATACAGAGCAGCAGCACGGCCAGCAACAGGACACGTTAATCTCACTAATAATCAAATATTAAATTCATGGCAACAAACTCGCTCCAAATAAGATTGTGTATATCCTCCACACAGATGAAATAATTCTCCAGTAAATCAAACACAGCAGTAGCAATATTTTTTATAGATAAAGGGATCAGCTTACAATAGATGATGCAAACCAAACCCTAGGATAATCCTTCCACCCGTGGTCACGGCGAACCACGATCAGAAGATGAGAAATTGAATCAATTCCAGCATGAGTCCACGGATCAATCCACAGAGGAATCTGGAACAGTAAACCTCTAGGGTTTCACGAGCGGCAGCTCGACGGGGAACAAATAAAATACAATCTAACCTCCTATTACAGACGACGATTCCTAATATAGGCACACAGGCCTCAACGTCAACTCAGACTCAACGCACACCACCTGGTTCGACTCAACCATGTGGTGCACGCGTACATGACAGAACGTAGCTATAGGAAACTAAATAAGGAAAAAACTAAAATAATGCGGCCACGATGCAAATCACACCATTAGCATTATGAACCTCCGTGCTAGCAACTTGCATGCATCGAATTCGGTCCCAATAAAGGCTCATGTGACGTCGACCTGAATGCAACCAATATAAATATAGTTTCTTGGATTCATATTTTCTCCTTTCATGAATGTTGCACCCCCAAAAAATATATTTGAAGACAAGCCGACAGTAGTAAATTTATCCATATTCTTGTTATATTTCTCATCAAAAATAATAGCTCCAAATTTAAGACCAATTACCACATTTGAAATTGGAGAAGAATTTTCCTTAGATATATTTTGAGGAGCCGTGGGCTCATCACATAGCCAACTCTGGAACCTCGGAAACCGATGGGAGTCATTGGCCCCTCCGGGAGAGATCAACCAAGTAAACCCACGACCCGGACGCACATGGTCGGGATCGCTTTGTGACCCAGAACGGAAAAACGCCCCGTGACCACGCTGACGCCTGCAGGTATGGTCGCGATTCAATAGCAACCAGACGTAACACAATCCCACAGGCTAAGGTTTAGCCAAGGTCGAGACATTCGAAGTGAGGCCAGTCGACAACATCCCCATCCTACGTGGCGGCAAGTCAACGACCCGCTCGAAGGTCATGACCTCAGACTAAGATACCCAAACCCGAGCAAACAGCTCGGGGGCTTGCCACGATCCCTCAAAAGAATCGCAACTTTCCGACAAAGGACCTTTCGTGGTTCATAGTCAGCGATTACAAGTGCGTCCAAGCCGCACGTCACATGAAAATCCTAATGACACCAACATGGTGGATAGGTCACAAGCTCCCAAGGCCACGATGCTAGAAGGAGGCTTGCGGGATGTCCCCTTCCGTCATCGCTTGAAATGTTGATGGTCAGAATGGGTGTTAGTGACTGTCAACAGAAGGCTACTTAATCTAAGCACCACGATTAATAAAAGCCTATGGAAATATGATCAGCACATCCAAACCTTAAACTAGGCACCATGCTTAATTTAAAGGCTATAGATGCATGATCAATACTTCCAAACTAGAACTTACTAGTGTTGATATTTCTTAACGACTATTGGAGGATTCCGCAAGCGTACAGAACTATCGCGTAGCACTTCGCTCGGTGAGTACCGAGTGTCAAATTTATACTTTATCCACAGGGAAGCGGAAGGCTAGAATGTATATTTAGCTAAGAATTGCTAAGGTAAAGCCTAAGTTAATCCTAGGTAGGTGGACGATAGTGGAAGTTGAATGTGAACTACCTAAACTAACTACTACTAACAAGCTAACCTAGAGATAGCTAGGTGGGAGAGTGAGCGTTTTATCTTTCTAGTAACTAAGGTAAACAAATGACTAGAAGAAATACGATAGTACTCCGGGGCATAGCCTGCCTACCAACTAGGAAAGTTAAATAGACAACGTCTACCATGAGCCCTACGATTTAATAACTAGACCTATCATGGTGGAATACAGAGGATGGACAAGGTTGTCGCCACTTGACACCTACCACAATCTATCCGGAGGCCTAGCCATATCCACAGGTAATCTATAGCCTTAGCACCACGCTTAATCTACAGCCTTACTACTTCGATCCGAGCTCCGATGAAATGAGATCAAAGTACCATAACCAGACGATGGAACCGGTACTAACAAATAGCTACTAATTATAAGATAACCTATGCTACTAATGCCAAACTACGAGCACCTAAGCTCACTAATGATGAACACTAATGACTAAGCACTTAAAGTAAAGCAAAGCAATAATACTAAAATAAAGTACTTAAATAAATACTAAACAAAGTAAATGCTAAAATGAAAGAATTACAAAGGAGCTATACTAGACACAGAAGACTCTTTTGGACTTTGAGAGAAGCTCTGCTCTTGCTCTACTCCACTACTAGACTCCTACTCTATAGCTAAGCTAAGCTAGAAAGCTAAGAGAAGCTTGGAGAGCTTGTAATTGAATGGGGCACTTCTCAACCGAGCTCTACACCCACTATTTATAGTGTATAGTGAGGGGAGGGGTACTTATAGGCAGCAGGAAAGTCGGTGGAGGCAGGGGGCACCGGGTGGGGGCATAGGGGCACCGGGCGGCCCTTGGATGCACCGCCTTTGCATCAACGGTGTTGGCTGGCTCCTAATGGCGGTTGTGAAGCCAGCACGTGCCAAAACTGGCCGGTAAGGTGGTTCCAAGGTCGATTGGAGCCTCCATGTGTATGATGGTGGGCCGATGGATCCGCGTCAACTCCATCTCATCCATCGGTACAAACCAACTTGAATCAACGCTTGGCATTGCTTCTGGTGTAGCTCCCACAGATCACTAACGTGGTAAAGTGCCAAGGTGGCACTTGGTGGGGCTAGGCAGAACACAAGTGGGGCCAGGCGGTGCTGCCCTATGGGCCCAACTAGCCCTGTCACATCCACTTGCTTCCTTGCTCCATGTTTGTCACCATTTTGGCCTATTTTTGCCATATTTCCTACATACAAATAATTCTACAAGCACAAGTGGAACTAGGTGAATTATAAACAAAATTCTACACATGTGATGATGATTTCCCTTACTTTGCCATGCTTTTTGGGTGGAATGTTGATGGTCAAAACAGGTGTTAGCGACCGTCAACAATCTCCCCCAAGCTACCCCTTTGCTGTCCTCAGCAAAGATGCTGGTTTAGCATGAAATAAGTGTTGGATTAGGAGTTGCTACTATGTAATGCCCTGCAAAGACTTGTATACAAACAAATACTATCTCTTGAGTTGAACATGTTAGCACTTAGAAATTTCACCATCAGTCTTAGCAATGTGGGAATTATAGCTTTCACCTTGACACAAGCAATTGCAAGAACATGTAGCTAGATAGATACTTTTTGCCTACTTTGGTTTAGCTCAAACTTCCTGAAGGTTTTCAAATGATTTTGAAAAGAAAACTTGCCTAAGTTCCTCAGATGGTACACTTAAGTCAATCAATGATGTTTGAAATTCTCATCAAGGCCATGATTTTTAGCCTTAATTTCTATCCTAAAGCTTATGTGGAGCTTAAGGTAGGGGGTAAAAGCATAGCTTACTTGAATTGAATATATTGCTAAGTCAATGCCCTGCAAAGACTTGTATACAAACAAATACTATCTCTTGAGTTGAACATGTTAGCACTTAGAAATTTCACCATCAGTCTTAGCAATGTGGGAATTATAGCTTTCACCTTGACACAAGCAATTGCAAGAACGTGTAGCTAGATAGATACTTTTTGCCTACTTTGGTTTAGCTCAAACTTCCTGAAGGTTTTCAAATGATTTTGAAAAGAAAACTTGCCTAAGTTCCTCAGATGGTACACTTAAGTCAATCAATGATGTTTGAAATTCTCATCAAGGCCATGAATTTTAGCCTTAATTTCTATCCTAAAGCTTATGTTGAGCTTAAGGTAGGGGGTAAAAGCATAGCTTACTTGAATTGAATATATTGCTAAGTCAAACACTTGGATCACAAGGAGCAACAAATCATACAAACTGATCAAGATGTGCATGTGTGCGGTATTGTTTTGGTGGAAGTGGTACTCCTTTGACAAGTTTTCCTTCTCTAACTTCTTTTTAAGAGGGGGCATGGCTACTTTTCTTTTTCTCACTCTCTCTCTTTTGAACACTAGGGCTTTTTGCTCTTTTATTCTCTCTCACTTTTTTCCTATAGCTCATGCCTCTCTTTTTTATGTAAGACAGCTAGAGAGGTAACTTTGATTCTCATAGAGCAATAATATATGGAAAGTGTATGTGGTTGCGTATCCCTAGTGTAGGAATAGCATAAATATGTGGGTGTACGTGATCTTGATCAAAAAGTGTCAACGAAATATGGTCGGCAGTCTACCTAGGGGTATGCCCAAGGTAGTAGATTGTTGGCAGACAGATGCGCAAGCCACAAACAAGATGGTGATGCAAGACAGACACGAGGTTTTATCCAGGTTCGGCCACCAGAAGGCGTAATACCTACGTCCTGCGTCTGACTTGTATTGCTGTATGTCAATGAGAGATGTTTTTTAGAGGGATCCCCTACCCGCCTTATATAGTCCGAGGGGCAAGGTTATAGATCTGGAAACTAATCCTAGCCAGTTACAATTGCCATATGTGCCCGGATAAGGATTCCTATTCTAACCGACCAGGATCTTGCTTGATCGCCAAATCCGCCTTGAGTCCTTGTGCGGGACTCTGATCAGGTTGGCTAGGTTGCACGTCGTGTTTTGGTGGACCGGACCCATCGATCCGGGCCAGCCCAAGCTTAGCCGTAAGGGTATAGGGGTTAATACCCCCACAGCTAGTCCCCGAGCACCATGTATTATGCTACGACATGCCATTTTAACCTTCTTCGACAAGTAAGGCTTGAGTCCTTGACATCTCTGACTACCGTCACCGCCGGAGAAGTAAGTTGTCCGAAGAATGTATGGTGCTCTTAAGAAAAAAGAAAAAGATTTCCGTCCTGAGAAGTGTGTCCACTTGTATTTCTAAAAAGAAATGTAAGTGGATTTTGAAGCATAGCGTCCCTGAACGTCAGAGGCGTAGGGGTCAAAAAACAAACACATTCACCGCTAGGTGAAGTGTGCCCACTTAGTCCCCGAGCCTGGTAGTAGGTGACGTAGGCACGTGGTGCCAGGGTCTAAAAAGAATTCCTAGTTAAGTTGAGAACCCAATTGTCGTACAAACAAAAACGAGATGCACCGGCAGGTGCATCGTACCGACGTAGTCCCCGAGCTTACTGGAAGGCGAGGTATGAGCCTTGTCGCAAGGTCTAAATAAATGTCTCTCAACTGTATGTGAGTACAAATCACATGTAGCCGAGGAGAATCATTCTCTGAGCAGTGGTCGGGTCAGTCCCAGAGCACATAAGTTGTCGGAGCAGTCCCCAAACACTACAGCGGTCGGAGCAATCCCCGAGCATGGTAGTGGTCTGGGCAGTCCACGAGCATGGCAGTGGTCTGGGCAGTCCCCGAGAACGGTAGTGGTCTGGGCAGTCCCCGAGCATGGCAGTTGTCTGGGCAGTCCCTGAGCACAGCGGTGGTCTAGGCAGTCCCTGAGCACGGCAGTGGTCTAGGCAGTCCCCGAGCATTGTAGTAGTTTGATTTATCCTTGAGCACAAAACATGCAGCGAAAATACGAACACCGCTTGTAATATTATTTGGTGTATTTATTTATCTCCTTTCTCTGTCAAGTCCAGTCTGATACGTCTAGTCAAAAAAGCAGACGGGTATAGTACGTCACTCTGTCTTCTTGCTCTTTTCTGGCAAATAGTCACTTAGCACCTGTATGGAGGTGCGTTAGTGTGGGCCCTCTTACACTATCAACGAAGAGGTGCGTACACTGGTAACGAAGGGGCGTGTTTATTGGCGTAGATCTTGAGGTTGTGTGAACAACCATCTACGGCACGTGCGCACGTCTCCCAAGAATCTTAGGCGGACGAAATGATGGAGCTCTTTGTTATTTATAATATAGATCTGGTAAGTTACTTTTACCGATCCCCATTGTCATTCGCCGCCGCAACCTTATTCTTCCTCTTGGCGAACCCTATTCCTCCAAAAAATCATCGCCAATCTCCTCACCACCGCATCCACCCCCTTAGTAAAGACAGACTAATGGCGAAGAGAGACACCCAGAAGAAAGGCGGAGTCATGGCGAAGGAGTGGTGGAAGTCAAGGAGCAATGAGCAGACCATCAAAGACCTCGTCGCCATGGGAGTGCTCCATAACAAGGCACTCACGGGATGGCATGCGTCGGAAGGAGAAAGCTTCCCCGATCCACAACCAGGTGAGATTGTGGTTTTTGAGGATTTCTTCAAGCGGGGTTTTGGGGTTCTAGTGCACCCTTTCCTTTAGGGTCTCTGCTTGTATTATGAGATTGGGATTTGCAATCTACATCCCAACATGATTCTTCTTGTCTCCACCTTCATCCATCTCTGCGAGGCCTATGGTGGCTTCTAGCCCCATTTCGACCTCTTTCGCCACCTGTTCTGTCTGTGGAAGAAAGGGAGCGGCGACTCGAAGATAACCGGAGGCGTCTACCTCAATCTACATGACGGTATGAAAGCCCAATACTTGCACTGCCCCTAGAACACCTCATTGGACGAGTGGTACAAGAAGTGGTTCTACATCCATAAAGAGCCGAACACAATCACCCTGTGCGACGTGGGGCTGATTCTGGAGAAGAAGAATAGCTGGTCGGAGAAGCCTGAGAACTTGGAGTAGATCGCAGAACTGCTCGGGATAATCCCATGGGGAAGGCTAGATGGCCCAAGCATGGTTGGGAACTTCATCAGCCGAAGGATCCAGCCCTGCTAGAAGAGGGTACATCCTGGCTTCGAGTACCAGGGAAGCGCAGACCCAACAAGGACCAAGAAAGAGGCGCTCGACAAGATAGAAATCAAGGCCAGGATTGGGGAGCTATTCAACCTGGCCGATCCCAATTATGTCAGGTTAAACGACATCGAGCACGCCTTCAAGCTGGCCCGACCTCCCCCAAAGGTAAATGATACTTCCTTGTACTTGTAGAATCATGTTTTAACAAGAAATTGACTGTCGTCCCCTTTATGTTTCTTAGAGTAATGGTCGTGACCGGGTAGCAGTGTTTGTGTCTCCGCCCCCTACTATAGATTGGCCACAAGTTGCTAGCCCAGCCGCCCAGACCAGCGCCAGGACCGAAGACGTCCACTAGGCGGCACTCAAGGTTGTGGAGGATGCATCGACCAGAGCTGCTGGCAAGCGGCCGGCTACCAACAAATGGCGCCAAGCCATCTTCCCCCTTTCAGACGACGAAGCAGAGGATGCGGACATCTTCCAGCTTGTCCCTCGAAAGAGGAGGAGACAAATGGGGCTAACGAAGCAGGGTGGCTCCTCTATGCCAGCAGTGATCACATCACCGACCACTGCAACACAGAGGGCTAGCGAGGGAAGTGCCAAGCATCAAACCCCGGCGCCAGTATTGGTCATCGGAAAAGGCCCGGTGGAACCCGCAGAGCACGTGGAGCAGGCGCGATCGAAGAGATGCTCCTTTGCCACATCATTCCGTGCTTCAAAGCTATAAGTATCTTTGACTTTGATGTAAGCTTATAATTTGCATTGAATACTATTGTCTTCTGAACTTTTCCCTGGTGTATCAGGTCGGCATCCACTGAAAATCCTGACCAGCTAGCCGGATGCGGCATGGCTTCACCGGTACTGGTGGAAAGAGCTGCCCAGTGGCTAGTTGTGGAGGAGCATGAAGAAGAAATTTCACCAGAGCCTCAGCAGGCGGGCGACCAGACATCAGTCCCTGAGCAGCTGGTCGAAAAGATAGCTGAGCAGAGTACAAGTGCTCCGAGCACAAATCTTGCTGAAGCAGGTACCTTGGTGCCAAAGGAACCAGTCCGAGCTAAGGAGCAGCAACCGAGGTTGGCACAGAGCACGCTAGCCGATGCTACGGCTCGTGGGAAAGCCATGGTGGTCGCGGTGACTACGGACTCTAGACCGGCACCGCCCCCCGAACAAGAGGCCAAAGAGGATGAAGTAGAAGAAATCCTAGGCCGTCCCCAAGATAAACGACAACATGTATATGTGTCACGCTGGCGGAACGACGAGTGGGTTATGCACGAAGAAATCCTAGAGGTCAAAGAGACCCTAAGAGTCAAACAGGCGGCAAAGCGTCTGGTGACAGAAGTCTAGGTATGTTTGGCTTGACCACTTGACCCTATTACGTAGTCGATCCATCTGACTTAGCTTGTTTATATGCAGGACTTGATGAAGACCGCAAAGTACCGAAAGAGGTGCTTTGACCAGATTGAGGGAATCACGACGAATAATAAAGAACTGGCAGCCGAAGTGGAACACTTGCGCCGCCAACTTGAAGCCGCTGACCAGGAGAGGACAAAGCGAGAGGCATAGAACCAAAACCTAGTTGGCCAGCTCAATAACAAAGAGCGGGAGAAAACAAGTAAGTTTTCATCTTATCATAGCAAGTGCAGGACTTGTGTTGTTGCATTGTTGGCAGTAACAGCTGTAATGCAGGTTTAGAAGCTGAAGTGACCCGCCTCCAAGAGGAGAATAGCCGTGTGACCGTAGAGTGTGGTCGCCTGAAGGAGGACAACAAGAAACTAGTGTGCAACCAGTCTAAACTCCGGGACCGCACAACCAAGATGAAGGAGGAACTGAAAAGTAAGTATTCTAGACCACCTTTCTCATTCTGTTGCCCGCCTTGTCTTGTCATGCCATAACATTTGATGTCTTGTACGGTGTTTAGTTTTAAAAGTCAATGCCAAGAGGCATCTGGAGGCCATGATCAAAGAGCATGATGGCTGGAAAGCACGATGCCTCGAGGCCACCGAGGAGCAGGACACATGGAAGAACCGGTGCCAAGAAGTGGCAACTAGCATTGTGCCCGTCCTCGACCTTATCGACCCAGCGCTCACTGAGGAAGAGCCAAGGATGCCCCATCTCGGACTGGTCGAGAGATGCAGACAAGCGTGGGGATGGTTCCAAGAGTTCGTGAAGGAGGCGGGTGAGTACACGGGTGCCCATGTACTAAGCATGGTGCATGCCCACTACCCCCTGATCGATCTCAAGTGCCTGGAGGCTGGGTACCCAAAGGAGGTAGACCCAGACAGGGTGGAGGAGCTTTGGATGACCCAACTGGACTTGTCGTCAAAGATAATTGGTGACATTAACCTATGTGGAAGTGGGACAGCACCTGTACAGGGTACGCCATCGACAAGTCAGTTGGAAATGCCACCAGTTGCAAGCCAACCAACGAAGCCTGCGGTCTCGACCAGCCAGGCATCGGTGGGGCCATCCCCTTCAGCTTGACTAGCACAAGAGTCCCCGAGACTCGAGTAGGATATCGGAAGCGGCGAGCAATAAGTGCCACGCGCCCCGACCAGTCAATGTAATAGGCTTAGAGCTGTAGAAGGAGGACATAGTTGTGTTATTGTAAACTTGAGCCTCTTCAGGCAAGCTTGTAATAACATAACTGTATATCATTATAAGCTTGTTTGCTTTATATAAAATGTATTTAAGCTTGAAACTTTATGTTGGTGTAACTAAGTGAGAACATGTTAACGTTATGTTTAGTTGTACCATTTTGCTCGACCCATCATCCCGAAAAGTTTGTGCGGCCCTAGTTTGGCATGTGGTCGGAGTGTGAGGTACGGTGACCTATGCACACGTAGACGTGGACAAGTCAAACCAAGGGGGACCTGCCGATCACCCGTAACGTAGAGAGCGGATCCCATGCATGTGTTGGGAGGAACCGGAGACAGGGCCTGCTCCGAAAACCATAGAAGGAGTGGTGGTCGGCTTTTACTGGCTAAGTTAGAAAACCATAAAATTTGAAGTGACACATTAGAGTGGTCAGAGAAATCATAATTGCTTTATTGAAGTAAATCGAAAGTACAAGAGGAGTACATATCTTAGTAGTTAAGCATAGAAACATCTAAGCTTGTCGATATGCCACGAGTTTGGTACATTCGTACCATCCAGGTGAGCTAACCTGTAAGACATCGGTCGTGTGACTTCCTTGATCATGAAGGGCCTCTCCCATGGGGTTGCGAGTTTGTGGACACCAGCCTAGTTCGTCTTCCACTTCAGGACTAAGTCCCCGACCACGAAGAACCGCTCTTTAACGTTCTTGTTGTAGTACCTGCGCAAAACAGCAAGGTATTTGGCCGTCCGTACGCAAGAATTGAGCCGTTTCTCTTCTACGCTGTTCACTTCTAGTTCCCGTACTTCATTGACCCTTTCTTCGTCAAAGTTCTCTACCCGTGCTGATTTGAAAGCTATATCTGCTGGAAGGACTACCTCAGCGCCGTAAACCATAAAGTACGGTGAGACGCCGGTGTTACGACTGGGCTGAGTTCTGAGGCCCCAGACCACGGCTGGTAACTCTTTGAGCCATCTTCTGGGAGCTTTGTCATTTTCTCTATACATCCTCTTCTTCAATGCATCCAAGATCATGCCATTTGCCCTCTCGACTTGTCCATTAGCTCTAGGGTGCGCCACCGAGACGTATTTTACTACTATGCTCCTTTCATCGCAGAAGTTCCAAAAAGCGTTCCCGGTGAACTGAGTACCCAGATCAGTGATGATGCTATTGGGTATGCCGAAATGGTGGATGACCTGGTCTAGGAACATGATAGCCTTCTCTGAGGATGCCTATACCAAAGGCATGTATTCTATCCACTTAGAAAATTTGTTGATCAGCACAAAGACGCATGTAAATTTCCCAGGAGCCGGCTTAAAGGGCCCGATCATATCCAGTCCCCAACATGCGAAGGGCCAGGAGGCTGGTATTGTCTGGATCTCATGTGCTAGTACGTGGATTCTCTTGGCGAAGAACTGACAACCTTCACAATGGCGGACTAGCTTTTCTGCGTCGGCTACCGCTGACAGCCAATAGAAACCTACTTGGAAAGCCTTGCTGACCAATGTTCTTGAGGCCGCGTGGTTGCCATAGGAGCCAAAGTGGATTTGGTCTAGGAGGTGTTCGCCTTCTTCCTAGGTTATACACTTCATCAAGATTTCCTCCTTTGCATTCTTGCACCATAACTTGCCATCGACGAGCAGATACTGCTTACTACGACGTATCAAGCGCTCGTTTTCTGTCCGATCAGTATAACCACTGCCATCTATTAAGTACTTGATGAAAGGTATTCTCCAGTCGGGCTCATGAGTGGTCAGAGGCGGCTTGATGGTGCTCGACGCTGGAACCATAGCCACCAATTGCTGGTCTGGAAGGTTGCCTGCCGTGGAATCTTCCTCTTCGATGGAAGGCATGAGCAAGTCTTGGATGAATACGCCATGTGGGATTTTGGCTCGGGATGATCCTAACTTTGATAGTGCATCCGCTGCTTGATTCTTGTCCCGGACCACGTGTATGTACTCAATGCCATAGAACCTGCCTTCTAGCTTTCTGATCAATTTGTAGTATGCGTCCATCTTCTCGCTGGTTGTGTCCTAGTCCTTGTTGAGTTGGTTGATGACCAGAGTAGAGTCTCCGTAGATGTAGAGACGTTTAACGCCAAGCTCAACCGCAATGCGCAAACCATGTAGGCATGCTTCGTACTCGGCGGCATTATTGGATGCTGGGAAATAAATCCTGAGGACATAACGGAGCTGCTCCTTGGATGGTGACATAAAAAGGACTCCTGCTCCCGCACTGTCAATGTTGAGAGAGCCATCGAAGTACATTGTCCAATACTCGTCGGTTCCTGTAGAGGCAGGCGTGCTTAAGTCTATCCACTCAATGATGAAATCAATAAGTGCCTGAGACTTGATTGTAGTGCGGCTTGCAAACTCTAAGGAAAAGGGGCATAGCTCCATTGCCCATTTGATGATGCACCCATTCGCATCCTTGTTGCTAATGATGTCTCACAGAGGGTACTCAGTCATGACCACCACACGATATCCGTCGAAGTAGTGTTTCAACTTTCGGGATGTTATCAGTATGGCGTAGATCAACTTCTGAATCTGCGGTACCTGGTCTTGGACTCATTGAGTACCTCACTAATGAAATAGATTGATCGCTATACCTTGTAGACGTGGCCGGGCTCATCTCGCTCGACCACCATGGCCGTAGAGACTACTCGATTAGTAGCCGCAATGTAAAGCAGCAGTGTTTCATCTTCTCTTGGAGCAGTGAGGACCGGAGGTGACGTAAGGTATTGTTTCAGCTGTGTGAAGGCAGCGTCTGCTTCCTCCGACCACTCAAATTTTTCGGATGCTTTGAGTAGTTTGAAGAACAGTAATCCTTTTTCGCCTAATCTTGATATGAAACGGCTAAGGGCAGCCATGCACCCGGTAAGCTTCTGAACATCCTTCACCTTCTTGGCGGCTTCATGTCCAAGACAGCTTTGACTTTTTTCAGGTTAGGGCGTATGCTGTCGTGACTGACGACATTGCCAAGTAGTATGCCAGAGGGAACACCAAAGATGCACTTCTTTGGGTTTAATTTCCACTAGAATGTGTTAAGGGCTGCAAAGGTGCGTTCTAGGTTGTCAACAAGGGTATGTGCTTCCTTGGTTTTGATGACTATATCCTCAACATAAGCCTCGACGAGGTCGTCTTTTATCTCGTCTTTGAGGCAGGCTTGTATAGCACGTTGGTAGGTAGCCCCTGCGTTCTTAAGACCGAACGACATGGTCGTGTAGTAGTAGGCACCAAAAGGCATGATAAAAGATGTCTTGATCTGGTCATCCTTTTTGAGAGCGATCTAGTGATAACCAGAGTAGCAATCGAGAAAGGAAAGGAGCTCACAACCGGCGGTTGAATCTATGACCTCGTCTATGCGAGGTAAGCCGAAGGGGTCCTTAGGGCAGTGTTTGTTGAGATTAGTGTAATCAACGCACATTCTCCATTCATTATTCTTTTTGGGTACAAGAACCGGGTTGGCTAACCACTCCGGATGATACACTTCTTTGATAAATCTGGCTGCCAAAAGCCGTGTAACTTCTACCCTAATCGCATCGTTTTTGTCATGAGCGAACCGTTGTAGCTTCTGCTTGATAGGTTTGGCCTTGCTGTTGACATTCAAGGAGTGCTTGATCAAATTCCAAGGTACACCAGGCATGTCAGCAGGTTTCCATGCGAACACATCCATGTTGCTCCTCAGGAACCTGATGAGCGCGTCTTCCTTTTTGGGATCCAGGTTGGCCCCGATAAGGGCCGTTTTGCTAGAATCGTCATCGACCAGCTGGATCACCTTGTGCTCCTTTGACTTGATGTTCTTGCATTGAGCCTCGAGCTCTGGGATCTCCAGGTGGTTGGCTAAGGTCTTCTTAGCGTCGAGCATGGTCTCGGCCATGCAAATAGAGAGGTCATAGGCCTCTACTATTTTGAAACTGTCATCTTCGCAGGTGTAAGTTGCGTACACGTTACCTCGGAGGGTTAGGACTCCTTTCTCGGTAGGCATCTTGAGCACCAGATACCTGTAATGAGGTATGGCCATGAACTTGGTGAGCGATGGTTGACCAAGAATATCATGGTAGGTGCCATCGAAGTCAGCGACCACAAAGTTGACATAGTCGATGCGGAAGTGGTCTGGGGTCCCAAACTGCACAGGTAGCGTGATCTGCCTGAGAGGTGTAGAGCTCTGTCCAGGGAGAACACCCCAGAACTATGCCTCGTATGGCTTGAGATCTGCTTAAGCTATCTTCAGGGCGGGCAGACTATTCTTAAATAGTATATCGATGGAGCTGTCGTCGTCGATCAGTACTCTGTTGAACTGGACCTTGTTGATACAAGGATCGAGGACCAGGGGAAAACATCCTAGCTCAGGTATTGTGGACCATTGATCCTTTTTGCTAAAAGAGATTTCGCGGTGAGACCACGGAGGGAGCTGTGGATCGGCGAGGAGGTTGTCGGCGTTGGCCACGTTCAAGCAAGCATGGGCGAGTAGCTTGCATTCCCGCTTGGTCTCAATGGACACTTTGCCTCTGATGATGGTGTGCACGTGATCGGTTGGCTTGATGTACTTGTGATAAGGGTCTGCATCGTCATCGTCGTTATCCTCGTTGCGCTGTTCCCCTGCGTCGTTAGGCTTGTCGGATGTATCCAGAGCCTGTTGATGTGTATAGATAGACTTGAGAACGCGGCAATTCTCCATGGTATGGTTTGACTTAGGATGGAGCTGGCAGGGCCCTTTCAATGCTTTGGCATAGTCATCTTTGTAATTACGACGTTCGCCACCCTTTTTAACGGTATTGACCTCGTCGTCGTCTTCTCGAGCACGCTTGCTCCTGTAATCGTCATGGCGGTTACGCCGCTGGTTACATTGGTCGCGGTGGTCGCGGGAGTCATTACGCTGGTTGCGGCGATCAAAATTGTCGTTCCGACCACGGTTGCCACGGTAGTCGTCGCGGTGTGGGGGGTGGTCGGAGCGTGGAACCCTTGCTGCTTCTTCAATAATTATCTTCTTAGCATCGTCGGCGTCCGCATATTTCTTAGCGGTGGCTAGGAGTGCTGTGACCAATTCAGGTCTCTTCTGGAGGAGCTTGTCTCTTAGGGCGTCGTGGAAGTGGAGGCCAGTGATGAAAGCCTCGATCGCCTCATTGTCAGAGATTGATGGGACCTTGATGCGCATCTCCGAGAAATGCCAGACATACTCGCGCAGTGGCTCATCTTTCTGATCTCGGATCCATTGCAGATCGTACTTGTTGCTTGGTTGTTCAAAAGTAGCGATGAAATTGTCGATGAAGGCTTGCTTAAGCTCCTACCAAGAATCAAAATAGTTCGCCGGCAAGTTGACCAGCCATTGGTGACCTGCATGGCCAACAACGACTGGGAAGTAGTTAGACATGACGTGCTCGTCAGCCACGACTGATCTACACGCAGTTTGGTAGAGCATGACCCATAATTTGGGGTTTTCCTTGCCATCGTACTTCTGAAGTTTCTCAAGCTTGAAATTCTTGGGCCATATGACTTGGCGAAGGTGTGGAGTAAACTGCTTCAAACTCGGCAGACCATGGGCAGTGTCATACTCCATACGGTGATAGCTTTCGTAGGATGCTCGATCGTCGGCTCTCTAGTTGATGCGAGCGCATAGATCGCGTCCACCGAGGTAATGGCAGAGATCGTTATTGCCATCACAGCGATCTCGATTGCCATCTGGATTAGCCCGGCGACCATGGTTATCGCGGCGATGGTTGTCTCGGCGATTATTGTCCTGGACGTCGCGATGGTTGTCCTCCTGATGGTGGTTGTCATCCTGACCACCATCGTGGCCACTGTTTCTGCCTTGACGGTTGTCTGATGGGTCGTTATTGCGCGAGCCACGTGGGTTGAGTGGCTGTGAGCGAATTGGGAGCTGGCGGCCGTGGCTTGACTTGACTGAGACGGATGGAGCCCGGACTTGATTTACAATCTTTGCGGTCTAGGCCATGGTAGCTGTCAGATAGGCTTGTATTTCATCGTGAACCGCTTGGGTTTATAGGGTGTTGGGTAGCCATTGCATTGTCACCATGGTGACGGCTACGTTGGCACTTGGAGTCCTAAAGACCTATTTGTCCCCCACCCTATCGAAAGCATCGTTGAGGTCGCGTGGCTGGACCCTTATGCATCATGCCTCCTGGTCTGCTTCGGCTTCGATTTGTCGGCAATTAAACCGGTCAATATTCTGTGCTTCGCCCGTAGTCCTTTCTTGCTCTGTTTTGCCAACTACTAGCGGTTCGTCATTACTGACAACATGGATCAAATCCCCTCATCTTGGCGGGAAAGACGGGAATTGTGAAAACCCCAGGGCATGGTCTGGTAGATCCAGATCGTACTTGGCGCCATCGTCTTCGTGATGCTGAAGCTCGGTGTGGACAGATGCATTAGATGCGATGCCAAACGAGGAGCTAGAGTTGCCCTCTTGGACTGTGTGGATGGATCCTTCTTGATAATCTTCAGTCCGGATCATGTTGATGAAATTGCACGGCTTCGGCCAAGGTCGGCGCATAAAACACAGATCCAAGCGGCGTTGTAGGTTATACGTGTAGCTGGAGGCAACGTTTCATAGGCCGTAGGGCTGGACCTGGTGGTTCTCCATTGAGGCTTCATACTCAGAGAGCCGAAGACCCGTCGTGGAGGCTAGCTAGCGACGAGCGGAGCGCCCTTCAGGAGTAGATATGACCATGAGATCTGTACCAAGTTGTGCAGGATGACTGGTCTGAGCTGGTTGGGTAGATCTATTGTGGGGAGCGGTTACCTGCTCGTTAGGTTGACTTTGAATCATACTTACCAGAGCTAGGGTTTCAGCGAGTTTGGTGCCGACCCGATCGATGGAGTCGAGCAGGTCGGTGTTGTCGATCTGCTTCCCTTTGTAGCGGGGAAGTGGATGATGAGTTGTCGGCATGGCTGAAGATGGTGCAGGCGTGGTCGGAGCTAGATGTACCATGGTTGGAGCCAGATCCATCATGGTTGGAGCTGTACCCATCGTGGTCGGAGCCATAGCCAATGTAGGTGAAGCAGTGGTCGGTGCAGACTGAATCCATGCCTCCTTCGTGGTCATGGCGATGAAGTCGTCAGAGCCGGTGGTCTAGGTGATCTAGCCAACGGTGAACATGAGGCCATTCGGCGTAGCCATGGAGCCAGAGATGATGACCATCTTGTTTGCTTGGAGAGCAGTATGCACACCCCCTACCTGGCACGCCACTGTCGATGAAATATGGTTGGCAGTCTACCTAGGGGTATGCCCAAGGTAGTAGATTGTTGGCAGACAGATGCGCAAGCCACAAACAAGATGGTGACACAAGACAGACACGAGGTTTTATCCTGGTTCGGCCGCCTAGAAGGCATAATACCTACATCCTGCATCTGATTTGTATTGCTGTATGTCAATGAGAGATGTTTTTTAGAGGGATCCCCTGCCCGCCTTATATAGTCCGGGGGGTAGGGTTACAGATCTAGAAACTAATCCTAGCCAGTTACAATTGCCATATGTGGCCGGATAAGGATTCCTATTCTAACCGACCAGGATCTTGCTTGATCGCCAAATCCGCCTTGACTCCTTATGCAGGACTCCAATCAGGTTGGCTAGGCCACACGTCATCTTTTGGTGGACCGGACCCATCGATCCGGGCTGGCCCAAGCTTAGCCATACGGGTATAGGGGTTAATACCCCCACAAAAAGCATAAAAAGTTTCTCTACTCAGATCAACAAGGCTTGAAAAAGCTCAAAACAAACAAGCAGTTTTATGGTGGTTTTATCATGTATGAATGAGTATGTATTTGGCTCTGGTAGGAATTTATCACATTTGAGGAACTTCTAGCAAGAAAGTTTTAGCATTTTGCAAAACAAAACTTTAGGTTGTTTTCACCATTCCTTAGATAGGTTCAAAGATTTACTCTAATCATGGCTACAACATATCTCACAAAAGCCTATTCTTGGTTCTAGCATTTGCAACCAATGAAAGCATTCAACTCAAGATGAACTCTAAGTTTATCATGCTCAAAACTTAAGAAGTATAAGGTTGTATAACAAGCTTTTGCAAAGTATCACATAGCAACTTGTCGATGAAATCTGGTCAGCAGTCTACTGAGGGGTATACCTATGGTAGTAGATGAATCGGTGGGGGTGCGTGTGATACAAACTAGATGGTAATACAAGCACCGAGACACAAGATTTAGATAGGTTCGGCCGTCAGTATGACGTAATACCTACATCCTGTGTTCTGATGTATTGCATTGAGATGTATGTAGATGCCTTAGGCTAGGCCTAGGATCTATATGGGATGTCGACTAGAGGACCCCTGCCCCTCCTTATATGCTCTGGAGGGGTAGGGTTACAAGAAAGGTATCCTATTTGGTACTATATAATATCTTGCGATGCACATCGACCAGTGCCATGCACGCCTTGATCTTGTGGGTTGGGCCACCTCTGATGGTGTGGCCCATGTCTTGTCTTTTGGATACCGAAGGTCATATCCCCCACAGCTAGTCCCTAAGTGCCATGTATCCTTTGAGCAACACTATCTTGAATAAGTCTGAGCACTTTGACATGAAGCTGATCAGTTTAACTGGTGATCTAAGCAGTGGAAGTCAAAACCAACTAGTTTAACCGGTGACCTGGGTGGTGAAGGTCGAAGCCGACTAGTTTAACTAGTGACCTGGGCAGTGAAGGTCGAAGCCAACTAGTTGATCTGGTACCTAGGCGGTGAAAGTCAATGCCGACCAGTTTAACTTGTTAGGAGACCTCAGACTTAGCCAAGTAAGGCTTGATAGAAGGATGTAAGGGGCTCAAGATAAAATTTGAAAATTCTTCCACTTAGGAGAAGTGTAGCCACTTAGACTCCATCAATAAGGAGGGTAAATCAAGAAATAAGCACTACATTCACCACCAGGTGAAGTGTAGCCACTTAGTCCCCGAGCATGCTAGAAGATGAAGAATGAATCTTGTAGCAGTGTCAAAGAAAAGAAGTCTGAAAGCTTGCCGACGTCATCTAACATGTGTTATCAAGACCCTAGATGTGTTGCCCAAGATCAGCACCCTGATCCAAACAACATGGAGCAGCTTGATAGCACATTGATGTGACATAGCAAGGTCCGACCACCAAGGGAGTCCTCAGCTTAGCTGGTGATGCTTGCACGAAGAATTCAAACACCCAGAAGTCCCCCGCGTAGCTGGCGATGTCCGAGCACTGAGGAGTCCCCAGCGTAGCTAGCGATGTCTGAGCACCGAGGAGTCCACGGCATAGCTGGCAATGTCTGAGCTCCGAGGAGTCCCCGGTGTAGCTAGCGATGTCTGAGCACCGAGGAGTCCCTGATGTAGCTGGCGATGTCCGAGCTCCAAGGAGTCCCCGACGTAGCTAGCGAGGTTTGAGCACCGAGGAGTCCCTGGTGTAGCGGGTGACATTTGAGCGTCGAGGAGTCCCTAGCATAGCAGACGATGTCCAAGCACAAAGGAGTCCCCAGCATAGCTGGCGATGTCCGAGCGCCAAGGAGTCTGGTCTACTAGCGGTCCAACTAGTTGATCGGTGGAGAAGTCCAAGCACTAGGTGGTCCGATCACCTGGACGATGATCCTACAATACAAATATATAGGACAGGTAGTACGTGGTGTAAAAATATATGAACTCCAGAGAATAATCAGCAATGGTGATGAAATAGCGTATGCAGCTCAGCGATCAGTTGGTGTGAAATCTTAGTGTTATTGTGTTTATATTTAATATAAATCTTAGTGTGTAGTGGAGTCTCCTGCCCTAGCTAGCCTGTTAACCATAACGCGGAGCACGGAGCCCGTGTGTGTGTAGGAAGAACAAAGCATTGCTAAGGAGCCACTGCCGACCACCCATAACACAGAGGGCAGGCGCTCGTGCATGTGTAGGTAGAAGCCAGAGACAGGGCCATCCCTGGGGGCGTCCGAGCATCAATGTGACTGTTCAGAGATTTGCTTTAGGTGTAGTTTGTATGTCATCTTTGAGATGGTATACATGAAAGAAAATCGTTTGGAGAACAAATATGGAGAAAATAGCTCAGAGAAACTTCATGGCGATATATGGAGATTGGAGAATATTTAGAAGAAATATTAAAGCGTGACTTAGCTTGATTAATTTGATGGCATCAGATTTGATGACCAAAAGCCTCCATACATGTGCATGCATGATGGGCACATATACACATACTCATACATGCGGAATTTGCATGCATGGCTTGGTTCGCTCGTTGATGTGGCCTTTGATCCTTCTGGTGACAATGCACGTAATGACCAACATCGCCCACGATGTCTGATCAAGGGTCGCATGGACCCCATCATGTGGCAGCAGTTCCGTCACTAGATTCATTGAAGTTGAAGTGCAAGCGCCGCTATACGTCGTGATGCTGATTATCGAGGCCGCCTGTTGATCCCACGACAAGTTGCCTCAAGATACCGCAATCCCATGATAGGAAGAGCGCCGCCGCCAGATATCGCCATGGGATGATGCTCGCAGGTCATCAAAGGTTATCACCACGATCTGATGAATTCCCACAAATGATGTTGATGATCTTGAGGTCCATCTAGTTTGCCATGGAATCAGCATGCACACGCCCCATGGTGGATGCGACTGTCGACAAAATCTGGTCAGCAGTTTACCGAGGGGTATACCTACGGTGGTAGAAGAATCGGTGGGGGTGTGCATGATACGAACTAGATGGTAATACAAGCACCAAGACAAGATTTAGACAGGTTTGGCCGTCAGTATGACATAATACCTATATCCTGTGTTCCGATGTATTGCATTAAGATGTATGTAGATGCCTTAGGCTAGGCCTAGGATCCATATGGGATGTCGACTAGAGGACCCCTGCCCCTCCTTATATGCTCTGGAGGGGTTGGGTTATAAGGAAGGTATCCTATTTGGTACTATATAATATCTTGCGGTGCACGTCGACTAGTGCCGTGCACACCTTGATCTTGTGGGCTGGGCCACCTCTGATGGTGCGGCCCATGTCTTGTCTTGTGAATACCGAGGGTCATATCCCCCACACAACTATTCATCATCTCTGAATAATTTTATCATCATGTTATTGGAGCAGAGTTTCTCTCAAGATAAATTTAAGGCACTCCTCTCTACATTCTATGATCATGAATGTTGAATTTTAAAGCAAACATGAATGTAAAGAGA
Organism: Miscanthus floridulus; assembly: GCF_019320115.1. Lineage (NCBI taxonomy): Eukaryota > Viridiplantae > Streptophyta > Magnoliopsida > Poales > Poaceae > Miscanthus > Miscanthus floridulus. Next base: position 58,441,702 of record NC_089586.1, on the reverse strand, counting down.
GGGTTTAAGATTTTCATACCTGGGCGGGGAGACATATCTCCCGCAAGCTTGCCTTTTGCATAGGCTGGAATGTCTTCTGGTGACTCTTTTGATTCTTTTCTTTATTGACTAACTAATACTACTAGAATGCATAAATGACTAAATAACTAGACCTATTACTACTAGATAACTTATTCAGTAGGAATGCTACTGAATTTTATTCATTGTTATTATTAAATATTTTTTTATATTTTGTTTTAAATGCAAATCTATCCTATCATGCATTAGCTACTATAGAACTTTATTTATTAACATAGAGTAGCTAAATGCAACTAACCAATCATGCAATGCAAATTTATTGGAAATCTAAATGAGATGCAACTAATGAAATGTAGTAAATAAATGCAAGGGATAGAAAACTTACTTTTTTGATGGGCTCAAGGTCATTCATCTTTGGGCGGAGGTGTTTCCTCTTGTTCAACCTTAGAGGCCTTGTTAGGATCAGGGGATGACTTGTTTGAGGATGGATCTTTCTTTTTACGCCATCTCTTTCTATTCTTCTTCTTCTTGATAGGTTTCTCCGATTCTTCAATTGGCTTTGGTTTCTTCATCTTGATTCTCTTCGAATGCTTCTTCTTTTCCTATTTCTCATCAAAGAGGGGTTGTCTAGAGGCAAAAGTAAATATTTCTTTTCATCTTGCAAAGTGGAATTGGATTTGCCTAGAAGCCACATGTATGCAAGCATTTGCAATGTTAAGGAAGTGATGACCAAGGATTAAAGGTGTATCCTTGGCGTTGCCCATGTATAAGATCATAAAATCTATAAAAACATAAGCACTCCTAACTTTCACTAATAAGTCAGTGGCTACTTCCTTGAGATAATGGGTGGATTGATCGACTAATTGTAAGTAAACTGAGGTCGAAGCTAGGGGAGTATAAAACAATCTATCATAAGTTTCCTTAGACATGATGTTAATACTAGACCCTAGATCACAAATGGCATTATGAAAAGTATGGGGGCCTATGGAGCATTAATGATGGGGTTCCTAGGATCACCTTTCTTAATAGGAAATCCCCAACCATTCTTAGAAAAGTCATACCTTGCCATGACAAGGTTGGCTGTCTCCATGGTTTCTTTAGGTTTGCCAGGAATTCTATCTTTTTCATAGGATGGGATAGCAGCAACAATTTGAGCTAATTGGGTTTCTATCATCTTATTGAAACTAAATTCATTCTTTAAAGCAGAAGAAAACACATCCAATTTAGCATTTATATTTTCCAACATCTTATCATGAGCATTTAACTTTTTATTAATGCTATCAGTCATTCTACTTTGACTATAAACAAGATCTTTCAGGAAAACATAACTATTATTACCTTTATTATTCACACGAGGAGAAGAGTAATAATTGTTACCTCCCTGATTGTTGGAGCACTGATTCTAGCCTTGATGTTTGTGGACAGAACCCGTTGTTGGTGTTGACGAAGTTGAGGTCCTCTTGGGTTTTAGGGCAAGAATTGGTCGAATGTCCAACATCTCCACAGACTTCGTAGGTCATGTGGGAATCCATGGCTTTGAGTGTCTTTTGGGCACTCACTTTCTCATAATGTTCTACTCACTTCATGAATAGATCCATCTTAGCTGCAAGCATGTTAATTTCTTTAATTGAATGCATACCTCATTTACTAGGTTGGAGTCGATCGATGCTCCATCCTTGGTTGGAAACCATCTTCTCAATTAGTGTCCTTACATCTGTAACACTTAGCGAAAAGAATGCTCCACCAGCAGCAGCATCTAAATGGCTCCTATCTAATAGGACTAACCCATGGTAGAAGTTCTAGATCAAAAGCTAGTCTTCCATGCCAGGTGCAGGCATGCAGAGACGTACTCTTGCATTCGTTACCAAGCTTCAGGAATCAATTCATCTGCTAGTTGTTGCAAACTAGAGATCTTATTGCACAGAGCATTAGTCTTCCCCATGAGGAAAAAATTGACTAGGAAAGTGTTTGAACACTTGTCCCAGGTATCTACAGTGTTGTGGTTAGAGTAAAACTATTGCTTAGCCTTTCCTAACAAAGAGAAGGAGAAAAGGCAAAGACGTATAGCCTCTTGGCTCACTTCCTTAATGGTGAATGTGCTACAAATCTCCAAGAAATGTTAGAGGTGAACATTTGCATCCTCATGGGCTTTCCCACAAAATAGACTAGATTGAACCATCATAATTAATGCTGGCTTAAGCTCAAAGTTAGCATCCCCATTGATAACATTGGGTCTGGTGGCTACATTAGCAGCCGAGGGTGCAGAAAAAACACAAATGGACTTGTCGCCCATGGTCGTGGAGGGTAGTGATAGGATATGAGGAACAAAGGATAAACTACTTAGGATAACTAAAACCCTAGCTAGCAAGACTAGCAATATAAATCTGAGGACAGTTGCCTTCCCTAGCAACGGCGCTAGGAACGCTTGTTGATATTTCTTAACGACTATTGGAGGATTTCGCAAGCACATAGAACTATCACGTAGCACTTCACTCGATGAGTACCGAGTGTCGAATTTATATTTTTCCCACATGAAGGCGGAAGGCTAGAATTTATATTTAGCTAAGAATTGCTAAGGTAAAGCCTAAGTTAATCCTAGGTAGGTGAACAATAGTGGAAGTTGAATGTGAACTACCTAAACTAACTACTACTAACAAGCTAACCTAGAGATAGCTAGGTGGGAGAGCGAGTGTTTTATCTTTCTAGTAACTAAGATAAACAAATGACTAGGAGAAATGCAACAGTACTTTAGGGCATAGCCCGCCTACCAACTAGGAGAGTTAAATAGACATGATCTATCACGAGCCCTACGATTTAATAACTAGACCTATCGTGGTGGAATACAGAGGATGGATAAGGCTGTCACCACTTGCCACCTACCACAATCGATACGGAGGCCTAGCCGTATCCACAGGTAATCTATAGCGTAAGCACCGTGCTTAATCTATAGGCTTACTACTTCGATCCGAGCTCTGATGAAATGAGAGCGAAGTACCCTAACTAGACGGTGGAACTAGTACTAACGAATAGCTACTAATTAAGAGATAACCTATGCTACTAATGCCAAACAACAAGCACCTAAGCCCACTAATGATGAACACTAATGACTACGTACTTAAAGTAATGCAAAGCAATAATACTAAAATAAAGTACTTAAATAAATACTGAATAAGGTAAATGCTAAAATGAAAGAATTGCAAAGGAGCTATACCAGACCCAAAAGACTCTTTCGGACTCTGAGAGAAGCTCCACTCTTGCTCTACTCCACTACTAGACTACTACTCTATAGCTAAGCTAAGCTAGAAAGCTAAGAGAAGCTTGGAGAGCTTGGAATTAAATGGGGCACTTCTCCACCGTGGCCCTACCACATCCACTTGCTTCCTTGGTCCATGTTTGTCACCATTTTGGCCTATTTTTGCCATATTTCCTGCATACAAATATTTCTACAAGCATAAGTGGAACTAGGTGAATTATAAAAAAAATTATACACATGTGATGATGATTTCCCTTACTTTGCCATGCTTTTGGATGGAATGTGGATGGTCAAAATGGGTGTTAGTGACTGTCAACAACTAGCACAAATGGAAGGAAGCATGAAAGCATATTAATATTCATTCAAGAGGAAATGAGAATATTAATGGTGAACCAAAAAACCATGGATGTTATTATTTGAATGCAATTAAACATGCTATGGTTTTGAAACAAGAAATCTAACTAAATGAATGCTATGCATGAATGTCTAGGCCTTAGCCTTTTCTCATAGCACAAACCATCAACCGATATCATAACGAATGGCATAGCCAATATATGGATCTGTTGGTCCTGTTTAACATATGCCTACTACAAAGCTAGACTAAGAGCCCCAATAGATAGATAACAGTGCCTGACTATAGCTCAGAATCTAGTAGATACCTAGAGAAAGCACTAGACATTTAATGATCTAAGCAAACATGTAGTGATAAGAATTTAAGTGGAAAGATAAATCTAGGATGGTAGGTTCTCACATACCTTGATCGATTTCGCTATCATCCAAAACTTGAGATGGAGTTGTGAGTGATGCGATGCCTTTGTTCCGTCACATATGATGATTTTATCTCCTTTTGACTGTGACCTTTTCTCCATCTACACATTGTTAGAATGTATATATATACACACATATGAGATGGCAGGGTGAAGGTGTTGATCATTCATGAATGACCAGGCACCCTAGGCTCTTGATGATTTTCTTGTAGAAATAAGCCAGAAGATCGAATGGTTGATGTTGCCCTATTTATTCCACACTCAATAAGACAAGGGTAATCCCACAAAAACTAGTGGTAAACTAGATTAGTAGACATCGAGGGCAATATCAAAATCTTTACGCCAATTGCTTCCCCGGCAACAGCGCTAGAAATGCTTGTTGATATTTCTTATGCTCAAGTAGATAATTCCGCAAGCGCACATAATATTGTTATAGCATTTCACCCGAGAGTATTCTAGGGTATCGTATTTATCCATAGGGAAGCAATGGTTAAACATAGCGATAGTTAACCATCATGTATCTACTAACTAGTATACCAACTAGACTAAAGTGGGGGTAAGTTATATATAATAGAGTGGGGCAACACATAAGGATCTACTCATGGAAAAGTAAAGCGAAAGTGTAACTAAGTAGGAGGACAATAATAAAGAGAGAACAAGAATGCTAAGTTACTTCTATTCAAGCACAACTCTAGTTAGTGATTGTGGCTATATAGATAAACCAAGATAATGCAAGGTAGGATGCAATAACACTTCGGATGTACCTGCCCCAAACTCACCCAGAGGTTTGATTGGGCACCAAGCACCTCTGCCCTATGATTTAACAACTAGACCAATCATGGGGGAATACATAGGATGGACAGGGTTGTCACCACCTGCCAACTACCCTAATCTATCTAGAGACCTAGCCACATTACAGGGTACCCGATAGTATAAGCACCACGCTTACACTATTTGATACTACCCTTACCTCACGTTAAGACTAGAGCATCAACTAGTGATGAACAACCCATGCTATTGAGAGCCCACTTATCACAGGAGTATAAGTGTAGCCAAAGTATAACTAGAGAACAAGACTAGTACATAAAGTAAAAGACTTGAAATAGTACTTGCATAGAAAGTAACATAATGAAATAAATAAAGTATTTACAAGAGAGGAACAATGCTATACCAGACTCCTAAAGATAGTTCTAGACCTCCCACCAAGACTAACACTACTACTATACCTTCATTCGACTCCCAAAGGATTTTCATCTCCTCTTCCTTTTGGGTCGCTGCATCACTAGACTGCTTTGCCCTGTCATTAGCTTCTCTTCACAAGCTCTAACTGGCCCTTAGCTCATGAATTTTGGCGTCCATATGGGAGGAATCCTTCTAGGGTAGCATCACCTCGCTCTCCATAACCTTAACCTTGGTCAACAAGGCAAAGTCAGGTTTAGCAGGAGTTAGGGTCGAACCAGAGCCTCGCCAGCAGCTGACATGCTCGGGGATAAGGCTGATTTGACTACTCTGAGATCAAAGCACACAAGTCAAGAGGGTACTCGGGCAAAAAGGACACTTAACCAGTCAGTAACACTTATGGGTTGACGGGGATGGAGCACTTCCACTTCTTCTCCCATTGAGCTATCGGGTTGCTTCCTGGTGGAGTCAGTGACTTCTCCTGAGTATAAACCTCCTGAATGCGTTTGATGTTATCTAGATAGGAAAACATCTCAAACAATAGACCAATGACAATCATAGTGGATACCTGATCATTTGGACAAGGTGGGTCTCTAATCGAGTGCTCCTCGGGGGTGTCAAGCTGGGCTCTCCTGGCTCCGATGCCCTCAACCGATTCAGGACTCTTGGATTTACTCGAGCCCTTTTTGTTTGAGGCAAGCTCACATCATCAGGATCCCCATGTGATTGGGTCTTCCTCTTTTCCACTTAGGGGGTGAGCTTGGGGGCTAGAGCTCTCTTGGACTTAGTCGACTTCAGGGACGCGCCTCTTGACTTTTCCCCTATTCCTCGACCGATGTAGGTTTGGGGGCGAGGGTCTTCTTGGGGTGATCCTATTCCTAAGCCGGTTTTTCCTCAACCCTAGTCTATTCCTGAGTTGACTCATCTTCAACCCTAGCTTGAGCCAGAGTTAGGGTCGAGGGTCTCATCCTTCAACATCATCGTCAAGGTCTATGCTCCCCGGGACATGTCCCGTTGAGGAGGTCACCTGATGATAAGCTTCAAATTAACATATAAACTTTGAAGTTGCCAGTATGAGGGAGATTTTGTTCCTTACCTTAAGAGGTGGATTATCGCTGTTATACGGTGAGGAAATGGCTTCCCAATTAGGACAACTAGCGTTGAGAATATATCTCAATCGACAAATAATGTCTTCATCAGACACATCTATTAAGACTTATCCAGTCAAAATTTGGTTATATGAAATAAAAATAAAACCCCAAATAGGAGCAAGCTTAGGAAAGGCCCTTTCCTTCTATCGACTCTCTTTTCAGATCAGTCACCCTATTGTAAGTGCAGGCAAGGTCCCGGTTCTTTAAGGGAATAATCATCCACTGTGCAAAGGTCTCGACCACATGAGCGGCTATTAGTCTAGCTTCTCAGAGCTCCCGAATACGTTGGATGTGGCCTCTCATCTTCTCAATGAGCGTGGGAGTTGCATACCATGCCTCACTAATAGTGGGCATGGTGTACCTACCCTTGATCACATTCTTCTCATGTAGTTTAATATATATAGAACCATTTTTCTGCTAAACCATTCTAGGAGGTTTTAATCAGGAACTTGATGTATTCTTCTGCCTTTCTCATGGAAAAGCCGATCGACCCGATGAAAAATTTCAAGGAGTGATACACCCCGAGTAAAAATAGGGTTAGAGATGGAGATATGGCTTGACACCATGCCACACCTCATATAGAAAGGTAAAAACATTGAGCATAGAAACAACATTGGGCAACATCTGAGCAATCTTGATCCCCTAGTGCCTACAGACAACGCGCAGTAAAGATGGTGATTTGGGTTGTATTCGGGGTCAGATGACTCTCACCTTGGGTTGCAACCCACTCATACACTAGTGGATCTAGAAGTAGCTCATGCTTCCTCAGCTTCGTTAGAATCTTCCCTGATGTTGTCAACTCAGTCCAGTACTAGTGGGGTTCCACGATGACCGGCCCCTCCGTGGGGTTCGAGGGCTCCACCATTTCTTTGGGCTCCTCGGTCTTTGGCTACACTAGCACTCAGGGCTCCATGGCTTTAGCACTTGCGTGTCTAGTGGCCTTAATTAGTGGACCCTATGGATTGCTATGAACTAGAAGCCATGGCGGCAGAGAAAGGACTGAAGAAAGATAGGCAGTGAAAGGGCAAAAAGCGGATTTGGAATACAAAGCAGGAGAGTAGGCATAGTGGTTGCCACCAAAGCGGGGTGAGGGGTTAAATGGTTGCTTGGCCCGCATGATCCCCGAAAAACCACATAGCCATGATGTGTGCCTAGACTGTCGCGCCAATAGTTACTCATAAGGAAAACAATCAGTCTTTTTATTTCAAGAATAAAAAAACAACAATTTTGTGCCTTGTGGGCGACCGAAGTCAAGATATTTTTACATCCTTTTGACGATCAAGGACTCAACCCAACTATGACTCAGGGCTCCAAATGACTTGTGGGGAAAACATGGTGTGTAAAATTGCCAACCATAGGCTATGTCTATGTGCATTGTACGCTTGGGGCTCGCTTGAAACTACTCGAGCATGAAACAATCTAAGAGCATGGATTTAAACACATGAAATAAAAGATAAGTCATTCCATTGATGATTTCATTGATATGGATTTACAAATGGATAAGCTTAAACCCAGAACTAAGATGGCCACGGTGGGCATTAACCCTGATCATCGCCAAGCTCCTTAAGAGCTCGGTGGCGAGATGGGAGTAGCCTCATTGTCCGTCGATGATCCACCATTGCTTGCGGCATCCTCCTCCGCCTCTTCAATTCTCCTCCTTGTCGGCCTTTTTCTCCTCGGCGATGTCCTCCTTGTCATCATTGCTAAGGATCACAAGGCCACCATCCGTCAGGATCCTGAAGGCCTCATGGTTCAGCTCGACGTAGAGCCTCCTTGCGATCTCCTTGTCCTAGCTTATGTCCAATGAGCTAGAGACACAAGGAATGGAGGGGCATGGGACATCAGGGATGACATGGGTGATGGAGATAATGGGGGTGGCGAAGATGATAGGGGCAGCAGGGAGAGGGGCGGTAGCGATCGATGGGGTCAAACTCACAAGCTCATCATTGGAGAGCTCGATCACCTCCCCCATCGACAACGGCTCGGCCTTAGGCACGAGCGTGATCGGAGCCTCTGGTGCTAGTTCTTCATCGACCCTAACCTCCCTGCCAGGGAGCACTAGGGCTAGAGGCATCGGTTCTAGGGTGGCAATGGCGCCAGCGATGGTGGCACCGGAGCCTCTAGAGATGCCAATGGCGAGGACATAGACACCAATGATGGGGACGATGTCGCGGGACTTGGTGGCACTCCGGCCTAAAGACCGAGCATGCTGCTAAGCAGCAAGCGCAGCACCTTACGTGGGAGAGGGTGGTCGGCAGTCTTCTTCCTCATCTTGCGAATCTGAGAGTGTAGGTTGCCAATCCATCACCCTAGCACTAGATTAAATAGATCTAGGTCTAGGCTAGCATGGAAATCTTAACCTCCACTTGCTATTAAAAATGAATTAAATCTCCAACATGCACATTCCTAGGAAATCGAGCCAATGCAGCGCTTCAACTGGCTGAGGCTAACAACTGCGTGCTCCCTAGGTTGTGTGTGAAAGGAAACTAACGGACAAGACAACCTAGGGATGGCACTGTTATGCAAGCTCATCTCCAAATAGCGCACCTTTATCGATCTGCATAGATCGGGCTTTTTCATCAGGGCTAGCCACTCGAGATTCCCCGAATACCAAAGTGCAAACCACCCAACAATACCTATCTTGAACACCGACAGGTAGACAAGTTGCATTGGTAGACAAGCTCGGGGCTAATGTTGATGCCATACCCCCGGGTATCCTAACTACAGGATTTGCTTGGCACCGACTCTAGATCAAAAGAGACCCAACGACCTATGACTACCCTATTCACGGAAGGATATCTCCGAATTGCGCCAAGACTCTGACTAGGGCATGACTCCTTAGCTTGTAGGGCAAGTTAATCCTAGATATAAATAGCTAGCAATACTCATGTTCTAATCATCCAACCTTTCATAGGCATAGCTATATTGTAATCACAATCTTGCCAGAATACAAGAATACAAGAGTAGCAACTGGACGAAAGGCATTTACTCGCTTCTCGGGGGCCCAAACTAGTATAAATCTTGTGTCCCGACTGTGATTGTTCTTCGCATCAAGCGGGGTGTAACAACCTGGGTTTTTGTGCAACCAAACATACGAACTTTTTAAAAATTTTCCTGCAATGTGTGAAGCATGTAGTCGCTAGGTCAAACCTAAGTCAAACTTTTCCCTTCCCAACCTAACTTCAAAAATCCCTATTTGAAAAACATTTTTGCGGCAAGCCACTTATCATGGTGTTGACCAAGTCCACAACATGACAAGAGGTATCTTCAAAACAAAATATTTTTAGAGTCAAACAAACTTTGGTATAATTCAAGCTCTGCTCGAATTCAACATGTTAACTCTCACATGATTTCGATTGATATCTAAAACAAAAACACTAACTCTATTGCGTCCCCTCGCTTCAAAGAGACTTTGCAATATAAGTTGATGCACTCATATAACTTAGTTGCATATTTGAGTGCCTTGTGGTATGAACCCACTAGGGTGAATCCTGATCTTTTGATGAGAGAAGGTGGATCTTGTGGTGACCAAAACATGATAGAACTCAAAACTCTAAAGGAGTAGACACTAAGACCAGCAACTCGACACAACTGATGCAACCAAAAACTCAACAAGCCCTAACTAAGCAGTGCTAGCAAAGGGTCAAAGGGTTTATAGGATTGTGGGTAAACTAATATACTATTTTTTTGGCTTTTCTAGACTATAGGAAAAATTAAAAACAACAAAGGATCCGAAGTCTCTCACCGATAAACCTTGCTCTGATTACCAACTGGTATGAACCCGCTAGGGTGAATCCCAATCTTTCGATGAGAGAAGGTGGATAACTTGATTTGGGGATGGAGATGCTATTCACGGCCCGACTACTACCATCCAAGGATGTTGTGCCTTAGCAACTGATACACCACCTCCAATGGTTGTCGCGATCTTGTGGAGCACGATCAACCAAACCACTAGGATAATTCCAGCAAGCAATCAAGGAACAAGCAAGAACAAGTAGAACAAGCAACTCAATTGCAAATATGGAGATGAAAAACCAATCTGAACTCACAAAGTTGGGGTTATAAATCAAGTAGAACGGATGGTCTAGTCAACATACGCGTCTATAAGGAAGTAGCAATGGCTAAACTTTCAACAAAACAAAACCCAATCTGTTTGTGGTGGCTCTAATCCTTATTAATAGCTAGGAGGACAACCAGGGGTTCCTAGTGTCATGCTCCAACCCTAGGACACGTCCTTATTGGACCTGACTTGATACAAGGCCCATCGGCCAAAATAAGGCGACGCAGCACCTTTGATAGAAAAAACCTCTCGGTAGTAATTTGATCATTGCGGCCGCCTCAGGCAGATATAGACATGAGTCCAAATCCATATGAAAATAGACTTCATAAGGATTCCATGGAGTACTTGAACGCCCAAAATAGAGTCTGGATGAGGTCGTGGAGGCCATCGCAAGTTGACACAGTGTTGCAGTCCGAATCCAGCCCCAAAACGTGTTGGATTTGATCTCTTTCTTTCCTTGGGCCAAAAGTGACATGGTGTCCTGGTGGACGTTGGGAATACTTGTACTTGGCCCCTAATCAATTTCTTTGGTCCTCCATGCCTTCCATGTGTCTTTAACACTCTTTTTGATCCATGTTTGTATTTCTGTGAATCAAAAGGTGCTAATGTGGTTGTATCCGGGCAGGTGATGACCTCATCACCTTGAGTTGGTTCTTCGATGGGAGTTTATTGTTTGACTATAGGGATAAATTAGCAAGTTCTTTGGACCTTTTCCCATGGCAAGAATTGGAGAAATAGCAAATAGAAAGCCTCCCTTCCTTCCAACCAAGCCAACAGGCCTTAGTCGGCCTAGCCTGACCCTCCTTTTCCTTCCTCCCACGCTAGCCCACGTGCCTAGGCCTAGCCTAGCTACGCTACCCTCCACCTCCCCCTCTAAGCCTAGGACACTTCCTCCCCATTGCCCTCTCCTATCGGCCCACCTGCGCCTATCTGTGGCCTAAGAAGCTGTAGGCCCAGCCCCAAGCCCAGGCGTCGCACCCCTACACCTGAACCCTAGCGTGGACATGCTCCTAGGCGGCCACTGCCATTAGAGCCACTCCCCTCAGGCCCTCCTTGATGTTAGTGCCACCTTCCCCCACCTCCTGATGCTCGACACATGAACAAGGAGTATAGACGCCAAGGCATCCCACCGTCGATGCCCCATGAACCCTAGCCGTCCGTGCCCTTAAATAGCACCGCAGCCACCGCTCTCGCCCTGCCCTATACCCGTTGTCACCACTACTTCCCTCCTCTTCCTTCTGGCCACCACTAACTCTAGGAGCTGTAGCCACCACCCATTGTCCTTGCCAGCCCAATAGCACTTGCCGTGGTTCATCCCTATGGCTCGACATGCTGGTGGTGGAAGCACCCCATGGACCTCGATGATCCATGCCCTTGTTCCTCCATGCTGGAGCTACGTCGACCTCAAGCTGCACCCCGACCTCACCAAGCCAACTATGGAGCGGCCATGGCCACGTTGCCGGGAGCCACTACCTCAGTGCCCGACCTTGCCATCACACCATGCCACATCGATGACCCTGCTTCAACCCACGATCCCAAGCCCACATTCAATGACTTCGAGCACCCCACACCCTGCTAGCCCCTGCGTCCTAGCTGTCCTTGACATCGAGCCTACCATCGCTCGCCATGACACCATGACCAGGAGCAGTGCCGACCGTGACCACAACCATGGTGCCCTGCTTTGCCTCATCCTCAAGCCATTGCACAACAACACTGACTTGAAGCCCCGCTATCTGCTCTACACCAAGCACTTCGATGTGCCCTTGCTCTAGCCCACAATGATGAGCTGACCCCTACCTCATCGCTGACCTATCCTCGCTGACCTCGAGTAGCTCATCACTGGCTCACTACTACACGTCGAGCCTGAGGTCGAGCTCCACTGCCTCCCCAAGGCCATACCATGCCTCCTACTCCCAAGCCAGAGCCTTGAACCTTGCCTCCAAGCCTAGGACCATGACATCACTATGTTCCCCACCACGCAGTGCCATGATGACCACCTTCTCATGTCGGACATCATCCCCAAGCCCAGCTGCCTCGCTACTCCACCCATGATAGGCCCTGCTACTGCCTCTAACAGACCAAGAGCAAGTTGTAGGAAGCAGCAGAAAGCTACAACTAGCCGGAGCAGCCCATAGCTAGGCACGAACATCACTGACGAGCCCCGACCTTCTTCGTGATATGGGTAAGCCCCTTCCCTAGCCAAGTTTGCTCCTTTGCTTTTGAACGGTGACCCTAACCACTAACCACCATGAGCTCAAGGCCATGGCTTTGCAAAGCTATCGTCGTGCTAGAGTTGTGAAGCCGACCTAGATATTGCGACCAAGCCCTACTTCATCTATGGCAAGCCCCGAACCAAACCCCACTATGTGACTATGATGACGTAGCTATGCTACCGGTAATGAGACCGACCCGCATCAAGTGCCCTGCCATCCATAAGCCCACTGGCGAGGAACCAAAAGTCGAGCCTTTTTCTAACCCTTGCTACCCGATAGATGCCAATGAACCCTCTGCCTCAACCCCTACCTACCTGTTGCCGGCCCAAGGCTGATGACGCCTCTATGTGTCTAGACTTTGAGCCATGTTTTTCTGTAGGGACCTCATCGACTGCGTGATGACGACACTTGTAGACACATCATGTACACACACACTCACCATGTCCTCCTGTGGCACTCATGGCTTGGATAATGATGTCATGAGCTTGCCAAGAGTCTATGACCACGATTGGGAGCACACACACATACATGGCTACAAGCCTTAATCCTCCTTGACCAACACAAGCACGATGACACACTATGAGCACGGGTGGTGTCGCTCATAACCCATGTGCACATAGGTGACATCCACTTCACCGCGTACTAGAGTATGCATGCACAAGGTCAAGGACCTCACCTTCTACGGCTGACACGTGGGGTAAATCGGCTGCCACATAGACGTCACCTGCACTCGAACAGTCACTGGAACTTGAGCATGCACCACGCGCACCCCACGAGCATGTACTAGCACACATAGAGCCACAATGAGCCACCCATGCCCTAGGAAATGCCCACTGCCATGTGCAAATGCCATGGCAATGGCGCCGCCATGACTAGTCATCGTTCCCACTTTGTCGAGCCTAGACCTATGCCTAGGGCCTACCCTGTGAGCCATGTCCTATCGGATGCACCCCCTAGAACCTAGTTCCATCTGTTGAAAGCCACCGACTGCACCTATTACTACCTATATCCTAGAGTGGAGCCTGTGTCTTCTGCTCCACTCGAAACCTAGCCTACCATGCCCTTGTGACCTAGCCTTGAATCCATAGCATGCTCGCCTGCATGTGCGTATGCAACCATGGATTGTCATGGACCTGCGCCATGTGTAGGACTCCTCCAGTAGCAACCCACCATGGATTAGCACTAGAAACGTCTATCAACACATGAACCAAACACCCTTAGTGAGTCCCTTCAAACACCTTGTTGAGCACCAGGCGTGCACCCTTGTCTCGCCAATGAAGGATGCAGGAGCACAAAGCCTTAATTATCTAAGCCCTTGCCACCGAGTAGCCTTTGCTGCACCTTGCGGCAACTAGCGCTGCTTGGTTCATGACCATGGGAGCTGCCTTCCACCCCACATAACCATAGAACACCACTATGGCCTCGCCATGCAAGACAGTCATGACATCGTGGCCTTTGTTGCTAACCACGGCTATGCTAAGCCCTTAGCCACATCCCTTGCCCTAAGCACTGCCACCTCTATGGCACAATGAGTCTACAAATGCATGATCACCACTTGTCGAGCTGCACGCCACACATGACCACCAAGCCATGCAGCCCCCATGCCGAGCACGCTGAGATTCTTTGGACCGCATTGGATGCCCCTCCCTATGCTTGAACGTTGGACCTCGACCACTTGGGATAACTGTTCGATGAACACATGGGCGCTGCAGAGCGCACTTGCTTAAGCGAACATGAGACAACGAGACTATGCTACCACCCATGCCCAAAGCCATCACCTTTGGCATACCTACTGCCTTTATGGAGCCTAATGAGTCCTAGATGCCATAGGGACACTGCTAGACCACCACCAAGTCCCATTGCATGAGCTTGCCATCGATAAGACCTTGTTGGCACTTCACCGAATTCCTGAGTGTAAGAGCTTCCTTCCCGCTCCCGCTGAACGCACCCGATGTGCGATACGCCGCACAGTGCCAGAAACCACTCACGCTTAGACCACCATGGATTGAGTCATGAGTCCACGGTGTGATAACCCTTGCCGCCCATGCATGGTCCTAAGAACCAAGCCACTAGGTGCCCACCTCACCACATCGAGCATGGCTACGCTAAGAGTCGCTAGTGCCCTCCACCGAACCAATCACCCAGAGCTAGTAGCCATGGGAATTCAGATCGACTTGAACCAAGCCATGTGCCCTTGCCGAGCAAAACCCTAAGTACTCACTTAAGATCTCAACTAACCTAGTTGACCTAGCAATCAAGCATGTATCGCCTTGGCACCGACCTTCACTGTCCAACACCTGATCTCGACCATAGCACGACCAAGTAGAGTCTTGACATATAGCCCGCACAACCTACCTTGGCATTCGAGTATGGTAATTATAGGACCAACCTAATCCCAACCTTTGGCATAGACAGACCTCCACTTGATAACCTCGCTTTTACCCAATCCAAGCTGGACATAGCCTTGATAGTCCAACCCCTGTAGCAATAAGAACCTAACACCAACATAAAGGGCCCATCAATGATGTGTCCATGCAAAACCTAGCCTCACCATGGCACCTGACCTACACCCGAAGCCACCCTTGCACCTACCAATGTTCCCTAGCCTCCCATAGAACCCTCTAAAGTGACCAAAGCTTAGGTCCAGCCATAGGTTCATAGCCATGTTGGAGTGAATTTGGTTCTTCTTCGTTCTTTAGGCTCTTTGTGATAATCCATAGTTTATAGGGTTATCGGTTGGACGTGCGTCATCTCTGGAGGAGGACCCATGGAGTGGATCTCGCCCTAAAGGAGAAGGCCCCTGCTGATTGACTAAACTGACTCATGAAGACTTGTACCACTACTACCTCTACATCGTAGGTCTCATGGCAGCACCTTATCTTAGAGAATCCTATTAGGCATTACAAGTAGAATTGCTAGCGCTTTTTGTTTACTCCTTTGCTAGTCTATGTGATGCATGCTATTGCCTGAACTTTGATTGCCTTGATTGAAAACCTCTTCACCCTAACTACCTAGCTTCGCATTCGCACTTAAATATTGCCTACCTGCTTGCTTTAATTTTCTTCCATCATTATTACATATATGCCTTGTTATGACATGATGGTTGGATGGTGATGTGGTTGGTGGACCGAGGATGGTCGTGAGGCTTCCTCGTGAGGTAGATGGTAGGTTGGCATGATGGGAGCATTGAATCCCATGTGGGTGGTGGTCATTGAGGAGTTCTAGAGATATTCCTTGCCTTGACCTATTTCTTTGGTGATACCGGTTGGAGCGAGAGGATTTAGCTTGGAGGGGTGCACTGGTTGCATGGAGTGTCTCAGGATCTAGTTCTAATGAATATGATGGATATGATGTGATAGGCGTGTGGTGGTGGCTACCCGTGAGAGGTGGGCCACATGATTTTGGTGGAAGGTGCTTGCTCTAGCCAATTAAGGACAATCATTGGTTGATGCCCGGGACATGGGACTATGTTAAACGTGCATGCCATAGGCCCTGAATGGGTGGGGCCCGTTCTATTGAGTTAGTGCAGACTAAGCCAGTTCTGTGGTAGGAGAGGTGCACGGGATTTAGCCCTAGGAGCATAGTGAGAAGGATGCCGATGATTTTTCTAGTGACCCTAATCACGATACCAAGTCTATACTTCATGCCATATGCTACTCCACTTAGGGGCAGATTGGCAAGGAATCTGCTAGTTCTTGAATGGTGTTCACCTAGACACCATGCAATGTCGACGATGGTGATCCTATTAGGGTCCAGGTGTACATACTCTGTAGTGTTAAAACTATATGTATAGCCATGATCTCAATCATGATCATTCCTGTGAACTGTTTCACCCCACTAGTCTTGTCTTGTGCTCTGCTTTTCTCCCTCTAAAGCTATGGTATGGCTTAAGGCCGATTAGACAAGGGGCGTGCAGAGGCCGCCTCATTGACTAGACTAAGAGAATGAGGGTGTTATGAGGGATGATGAGTGGTGAACCGTGATGATGATGAGTGGATGGTGAGAATGAGATTGTGGTTTGGTTTTAGAAAAGATTTATACACTACTTTTGATGTTATTCTACACGCACTAAGGACACAAACCACAGCCAAACTAGTAGGATTGCCAGATCCCTTTATTTTCTATTTTCCATTAAAGCTCATTGGTGCTGACCATGGCCTACACACATATGGCGTTGTGTAGGATTTCTTGACTTGCACTGATGACACACAAGGATGCCTCTGGATGGAAGATCGCCTAAGCTTCGCTTCCACGATAGAATAACAGGTGTTTTGTTTGTTATTAGTTGTACTCCAAACTATTATAATTTATCTATTCATGCACTCTGATGTTGTATGACTCTGTAATCAGCTATAAATTGGACACCTGTGATAGTCGAGATATCCTAGGACTATCACAGAGGGGCAAAAAGGTTAGAATTTCTATTTTGAAAATCCCGGCCTGTTATAAGTGGTATCAGAGCCATACTTGACTATAGGACGAAACCTTATGACTAAACACTAGTATAGGAGCCATAAAAACTATTTGTGAAAACACTTGTCCCCTCCCTGCCTTGAGTTTTATTGCTATCCGACTCCCCCGCTATGGAAAGTTGACTTAGTAACATTCCTAATTACTACCCACGCTATAGTTCGGTAGTTGTGAGACTTTTAAGGCCTAGGGTCACCTAAAGATAAACACAATCTATATAGGAGTTGTAATGTTGCTTGAGTGATTGGCTCTTGTGTTGTTGTGCTTCTTAATGTCTGAGTGCAGGCTAGAAGCTATTTTGTGTGCTGTATGTGAGGCTCTAAATCTTAGTTAGCTAACCCAAGGCCATCCTATGACAAGACAAGTGACCCCAGCTATCGGAGTAAGAAAATATAGAGCTTATGCATCATACTTTTCCTTGCAGAACCTGATGCATCTGATGCATATAGAACATCCAATGAAAGCCTTCAACCTTAGATGAGCCCATAGAGCTAGTCTTCTAGAGGCAGTAACCCCTAAATCTCGGGGACAAAATTCCTATAAGGGGGGTTGACTGTAACAACCCGGGTTTTTGTGCAACCAAAAATATGAACTTTTTAAAATTTTCCCTCCTTTTCCCTCCTCTCACGCTAGCCCATGCGCTTAGGCCAAGCCTGGCTACGCTACCCTCCCCCTCCCCCTCTCTGCCCAGGTCACTTCCTCCTCACTGCCCTCTCTTGTCAACCCACCTACGCCCGTCCCTGGCCTAAGTAGCCACAGGCCCAGCACCAAGCCCAGGCGCCGCACCCCTCACCCGAACCCTAGCATGGAGGCGCTCCCAGGCGGCCGCAGCCACTAGAGCCGCTCCCCTTGGGCCCTCCTCAACGTCAGTGCCACCTTCCCCCACCTCCCGATGCTCAATGTGTGGACAAGGAGTACGGACATCGAGGCATCCCTCCATTGACGCCACACGAACCCTAGCCGTCCACGCCCTTAAATAGCGCCACAGCCATGCCCTCGCCCTATCCTTGTACTCGTGTCATGCCTAGTTTTCCAAAGAGAACCAAGCTCTAGTCATATGTGTGCCCAGGAAGTCCACACATACAACAACAGAAAAGAAATATCAGAAAACAATGTTATATAGCGAAAAACATACTTATATTAACACTTACAACTATCAGAGTATCGTGGAACGGTTGCTAAACTTCTTCTAAGGGATGGTTGGCTTGGGGCTCCGTACGCCAAGCACTTCTGACAAACCTTGGAAAACTCCTCTCCATCTTTGTCCTTCTGAGCAGCACTTTGCTACACACTAGGGGTGTGGGGGAAATAGCAATGATGAGTCCATGTTGAACTCAGCAAGTATAGGTAGAAAGTATAATGACATGCAAGGCTTAATCAAAGGTAGGCTGTCACTGCAGTTAGCATTTTTAGTTGGCAAACTTTTATTATTGCAACCTAATCAATAAGATGAGTGAAAGGTCCCAAACATTAATTAATAGAGTGAGTATAACATTTTTATTATCGTCATATAACCGAGGTAGCAACCTCAACATTAACCATGGGTAGCAACCCCAAATAAGAGCACGTGATAGCAATCCCACCGAAGCAAGAGGAAGAAACAACCTAATGCATAACCATCTCCATTGTACATGTGAGTCATATTCTAATCATGTGAGAGTCTGGGTCACTCATGTCCTTGAGGACGGCTAATATATTAGTTTTAACTCTATAGAGGTGTACACTTTCACATCAAGTCATGATTCCCATTTGCCCGGGATCGTGACTCCCCAAAACACTACCAAGGTGAGCAGGCAAGGTTTCACTATGAGGCTATTCACATGTTCTAGCTAATAGGATGCAACTCGTAAGGTTTGGCCTAGGCACACGGTAGCCAGGCCCATAGCAATGGAACCTAGACTAACCGTCAACTTAATATTCATTACTAGGTTACTTTCTTATGCCTACCCAGAAAGTTACACCCTACTAGTAGAGGTCCTGGAACTACATCAAGCCAGAGCCATATGTCTTGAAGTTGTACTATATGTCCTAGGTGGACGCTCCACGAATAGGTCCTTAGGGAGGGCGGACACTAGTACCCCTGAAAATCGGGCAAAGCTCCAATACTCATTCCCCCTTCATCACCATAACCATGATACTATAAAGCATCCTTACCTCTCCATCATTATAGTCACCATTAATCATCATTATAGTATTCGTTAATCATCATTTAGGTAGTCATTAATCATAATTACTTTCATTAACATGTATTAGTTGTGGGTGGAGCAGCTAAGCATAATTACACTACCCAATATTGCACCCTAGGTAACACAAGGAAGGAAATGAAAGAGCTAGTCATGTCCTTAGGGTTTGCAATATTAGACACATGCAATGAAAGCAAAAGTGAATTTAATGAATAGGTACAATATGATCAAAGGGTGCTTGCACTTGCCTTTTCCCAAGTAGCTACTCAAAAGTCTTCAGCTTCTATCTTCTAGTCTCCAACTTTCACTGTATTTGTTGGTCCTCAGCTCCTGGTCTTGAGTGCTAACGAACCGCGCTTCCTCTACTCATAGCAACCAAGCAACACAAATAGGCAAACAACAGACACGACTAAGAACAGACATCAAACAAAAGAGACGCTTGAAAAGAGCGCACTAAACTAGCATGGGTTGATGCTAGGGTCACGAGAGTGCAAGAACGACCGAGAACGAAGCTTTTGTTAAAAGGACACGACTATCAATGGTGTTTGCAACATACTGAAGAAATAGTTTGTATATGCTTGGTTCATTTTAATTAAAGAAATAAGGTGATGGAGATTTTAGAGAAATATCCTAAAGTTGAATTAACCAAATTATATTGAATTATATTTTATTTATAAATATTTTATAGTATTTAAGTCATTTAAACATTTTAGTTTTAGAAAACCTAGAACGTGTGACAAAAGCTAAGCAAAAGCATTTATGATTCAAGGATTGAACTATGTTGGTTATACTTGAAAAGGCATTAATGTTGGTATTAATCATGTTCATATTGTTTTATGAAAAGCCCATGTTTAAGCCTAAGTTGCTTTTAATTTAAAAGAGCCCAAAATAATCATTAATCAAATAAATATTTATGTTGCATGACATCACCGAAAAAGAGGAAGAAAGGTTAGGGAAATCATCAAACGAACATGAATTCGCAAAACAAAAGGCATGCTGGTGTAGAAGACGACGAGATGAACCTCATAGTGGTGACCATTTCTGCAGGGGGTGCCAGAGATGGTCAGAAACGCTTGCTGAACGTTCGCCAGAAGATCACCGAAAACCTAGAGATGCAGAACTTTGGCTTTAGATCTGGGACGATGGGATTGGCAGCTCGCGAAATGGGATGTACTTCTAAAACCAGCGCGTCGAGGGCTACGCCAGCATATATATAGGTCTAAGGTTCAAGGTCGGGAAAGAAATTAGATATTTTTATAATCTCGTGATTTTAAGAAAATTATTTTCAGTTCAAAAACAATTCCAGAAAAAGATGAAATCGTTTTAAATCATCGAAAAATATTTCTAAAACTCCAAAAATTATAGAAAAATACCCAAAGTTACATTAAGAGATGATGAATCCAAATAATATATTTGGAGCCCATGAAAAGGGATTTTAGAGCGTCTAAACATTGGATTTTGCTCTAGAAAAAATAGGAAAACGTTTAGAAAATTCCGGGGAAGGACCGAACGGCGCCTAAACGTGTTTTGAAGACTTATCACACACAAAAGCACCAAAACAAGCAACAAGCAAGCACCACATCAATGAAAGCCTATCAAATTAATTAAGAAATATTTGGAAAAACACCATTTTATTTAATAAAAATATATGCAAATTTAAACTAATGTTGACAAATTTTATCCAAGCATGAAAATCATTCTTTTTATTTAGTATTTTCTATTCACTAACCCAAAATAGAAATTTTGGGGAGTGATAACCCACCGCTGCTACTGCTTCCCTCCTCTTCCTCCACTGACTCCTAGGAGCTACAGCCGCAGCCCGTTGTCCTTGCCAACCCGACAGCGCTCACGCCGTTCGTCCCTACGAGTCGACGTTCTGGTGGTGGCGAGCACCCCATGGACCTCGATGAGTTGTGCCCCTATTCCACCGTGACTGGAGCTGTGTCAACCTCAAGCTGCACCCCTAGCCTCACCCAACCTGGCTATGGAGCGTCCATGGCCACTAATGCTAGGAGTCGCTGCCTCGGTACCCTGCCTCGCCTTCGACTGACTCCGAGCGCCCCATCGAAGCCCCAGTTGACGACCACAACGTGACTGCACCCTGCTAGCCCCTATGTCCCAGCCAGTCCTCGAGGTCGAGCCTACCGTCACTCGCCATGATGCCATGGCCTAGGAGCAGCAGCCGATCGCGACCACAATAACGGTGCCCTGCTTCGCCTCGTCCTCAAGCCGCTGCACAACGATGCCGACTTGAAACCCCACCACCAGCTCTGCATTGAGCACTTTGACATGCCCTTGCTCCAATCCCACGATGCCAAGCCGACCCCTACCTCATCGTCAACCCATCCTCGCTGACCCCAAGTAGCTTGTCACTGGCTCACTGTTGCACATCGAGCTAGAGGCCCAGCTCCACTACCTGCCCAAGCCAATACCATTCCTCCTGCTCCCAAGCTAGGGCCTTGCACCTCGCCTCCAAGCCTCGGACCACGACGTCACCGCATTCCCCACCACACTGTGCCACGATGACTGCCTTCTCATGCCAGACATCATCACCAAGCCTAGCTGCCTCGCTACTCTACCCATGATAGGCCTTATTGCTGCCTCTGGCCAGCCAAGAGCAGGCTGCAGGAATCCACAGCAAGCTACAGCCAGCCAGAGCACCCCACAGCTAGCCACAAACATCACCGATGAGCCTCAACCTTCTTCGCGACATGGGCAAGCCCCTTCCCTACCCAAGTTTGCTCCTTTACCTTTGAACGGTGACCCGAACCACTACCTGCTGCGAGCCCAAGGTCATGGCTTTACAGAGCTGCCATCGGGCTAGAGCTATGAAGCCGACCTAGATCACGCGACCAACCTCTACTTCGTCTATGGCAAGCCCCAAAATGAACCTCGCTGTGCCACTATGATGACGTAGCTATGCTGATGGCAATGAGCCCGACCCACGTTAAATGGCCTGTCGTCCGCAAGTTCACCGGTGAGGAACCAAGAGTCAAGCCTTTTCCAACCCCTACAGCCGAGCAGATGCCGATGAACCCTTCTCCTCGACCCCTACCTACCTACTACCAGCCCAAGGCCGATGACCCCTCCATGTGTCCTGCCTTTGAGCCATGTTTTTCTATAGGGACCTCATTGACTGCGTGATGACGACACTTGTAGACACATCACATACACACACACTCGCTACGTCCTCCTGTGGTGTAACACCCTAGGTGTTTGGCTTCCACTAAATTGCATGTCATTTCATAAACATATGCATCATCTATGTCATCATGCCATTGTCACTGAAACATACATATGCAACATTCGCAAATTCTGATTGTTTCATACTTGATTGCTTATGAATGGTAGTAGTACAACATGTGAATGCAACATGAGTTTCTTATACCTTGAAACATGGAAATATGGTAGTAATGTGACAAGTATAAAATAACAACAAAGTCATGAAACATGTGAAACATTGCATTACAACATTTGGGTGAATTGCTTGTTTTGTTGTTTCATCACATGTGATCATTTGACATGGGTATAGTACTTGTGTAAAGTGGTTGATTATGGTCTAATACACCTTAAATACACATAGGGTAATGGTTGGAACATTGTTCATATAGATCAAAATGACAAAAATTCCCTTAAGTGGAGGTTTGACTTGAATTGACCTTTAGAGTGCCACTATTTGACTGTTTCAAAAGACCAGCTTAGAAACCTTGCATGGCTGTGCACTCTTTACCAAAGTTGTAGCTAATTTATCAAGGAACAAAAGTTGTTTTATGATCATATCATGAAAATGGCTAGAACATACTCAAACATGGCCCACAAGTCAGAATTTCATGCTGATTTCACACTTGGAAAAATTGCTAAGTCATAATCCATTTTCAGTTTGATTGAGCCACCTTTGGCTTGATACAACTCAGGATACAAGATGAATTAGCTATAGATTTCTAATACAAAGTTGTAGCCCTACTATAGCTCTGCAACTTTTGTATACATTACTTTCACTAAATCATCACGGTTTAAGAGATCCATCACTGCTAAGTTCGCCTGTCAGTCGTTGTCATTGAACACTGAATCGAAATTTTTAGAAAACGGACAGGGCTCGTCGTGGCTGACCGGCGTAGGAGCTGCTCGCCGTGTGGCGTGCATGCTCTGCCGACGCCACCACATCACGCGTCCGAGCTCCAGATGAAGGCCAGCGCCTGTCCGACGCACTCGCCTGCTCCAATTGCTTCTCCTTCGCCTTCACCGCGCGCAGCGCCGAGCCGCAGCCGCCCTCCATTGCCGGCTGAGCTTCGTCATTGCCTAGCTCACATGCTTTTGCAAAAATGCGTTGCCCAGTTCGCCCTGAGCCTCGCCGTGATCTCCTCTACCACCTCCACCTTTCAGTCGGTCCATTTGAGCCTTGGTAAGGGCGTAATCGCCATTTCTTCCACCGCCACCATGGCGGGACCTCACCGGAGTTAGCGCTCCACGCGGCCAACTGTCACCGCGACCTTCCCATCCTTTCTCTCCCTTGCGCTAGCTTCTGTGAGTGACGCTGAAGCTCATAGGGTCACCATTTAGGGCTGCGACGCCGTCGTCTCGCCGGAGCCGGCCGAGCCGTGGCCAAGCGCCGCCACGACCGTCGCCACCCCCTTTAGCTACGATAATAGCTTCAACAGATGGCACCGTTAGATGCGCATTGATGAGGTGAACACCGTAGCACCGCTGGACTCGCCGGAGATGCCACCGGCGATGAGTTGTGCCGCCGTCCGTTCTTCCTCCCCTGCCTGTCTCTCTGTCACGTGGGGCCCCATGATCAGTCGCTGAGCCAAGGCGGGAGCCAGCGTGGGCCGCGCCGAGTACTGGGCCGCGCTGGCGTTCGCTTGCGCATGCGGGGTGGGCCGCCGTGTCCTTCGGGCCGGCCCAGCAGTAGTTCATTAGGGTTTCAAATTGTTTTGTTTTATTCTTTTCATAGATTGGTATATAGATTCAAAAATATGTATCTCCTAGTTGGTAGATTCAAATTATGTGGTTCCAATTTTGCTGAGTTCATGATAATGTCCAGTTTTTAGTAAAAATATAATTTATGCTATGTTCTGTTATGAAAAATGGAGTTGTTAATTATCTCTTTTAATCATGAAAGAAATAGGGGTAATTATATCTTTTTCTATGTAGCTCCAAATGGCATGAAATTTTTATGGTGTACTGCTCATATCATGAATAGCTTGTAGTTAAATTTTCATATATTTTGGACACTCTATGTAGGAGATAGAAAATTCTCTTGTTTGCATGGATGGATCTTGTGTGGATTTTCATAATTTTTCTATAGATCCAGTAAGGGTAAAATTTGGTGAGTGCTATTCTTATGCTAGAATGATGCTAGGAAAAATGTGAAATCTGTTGCTTGACACTTTTCATTAGGGTTTCCTAATTATGCTAGAAATAGACATGCCACCTGTTATTTTGGGTACAGCAAGTTCTGCTTGCCCAATGGCTTTGAAATTTTTATGGTAGTCTATGTGAAGCATGAGATTGCTACTGTAATTTTTGTAGATTTTTCTGAATAGTTTTACTATATATTGCTTTAATCACCTAATTAACTAAATAAATTAGAAAAAGGATATTAAATAATTTATTTAGAAGTTGGCACTATACTTTCTAGTGTTCCTCTGGTATGTGCAACAAGTTGGTAAACTTGGTTTGGTCCAATTATGCTTTTGCATCATCATTAAATAATTAAGTTAGTAACCCTGTCATTTCTGGATAGATTCTAGGTTTACTGGAATTCGATTTGGTTAACGTAAGAATCATGCTTTGATGTTTACAAATGATTTGTAGAGAATTTCATAAGCTTTCTAGAATGTCCTCATGCAAGTCATTTGGATTTATAGAACTCTGGTTATGATTGAATTAAAGAACTACTCGTTGCATGTGAAACCTTAACTTTGATTTAAGTACGCCTTTAATATTTCCTAAATTTGTGGTAATGTTCCTAGGTGTTAGGCCTTTAACTAAAGATGAGCATCTTTATCTTAGGTTATGCAAGTTAGGTAAGTTGATCTTGTTATTCAAGTTAAGATAGATCCATGTTTTAAAGTGATTTGAATAGAGCTATTCTAAATCGGTAAACGAATGTCCAGTGACGCTTTCGTAAACACTTACTGTGATTCATTCATCATGAGCATCATGTCATTCCTTATGCATCCATGATATTTATCTTGTGCATCGGCATGCAATAGGTGTACCGGAAGGTGTGACACTGCTGGAATTCAAGGAACCGAGCGAGCAGCAGCAGCCGACACCGGAGGTTCAGGAGGTGCCGCCCTTAGGAGAAGTGCCAGACGAGGCCATCCATGCAACTTTGTGAAAGGCAAGCCCCGGAGCATATTAAGCCTCCTAATTTTTGAAATGCAGTTACAGTATTATTGTTACATATATATATTGTTGCATTAAGTTTAGGTGTTGGATGCAAACACTTGCTGCATTGGTTATCCAATCCTTGTCCAGATATTGATACCCTAAATCCTATGTAGCTCAGGCCCGTGTAGTGCTTAGCCCTGCTTAAACACGGTAGAAGTCAGGTGATTTCCTGTCACCTGTGAGATATAGGAAGATACATATGGCACGGTTGGCTATATTTGCTATCGTGGAAAAGAACCAGTCTTAATTTGAAATAAAGACCGGACGGAGGCTTGCTGGTTTGTAGTGACTCCATCTGTGTCGATTAAGGACTGAATCTTGGAGCCTTTCCTGTTCATGTTGAACGCATGCCTCTCTCTTAGTTGGCCGGGTCTGGAGACCGACCACGAAGTCGAGTAGCTCACCTCAGGCCGAGAGTCAATAAGTATAAAGTATGCCTCGGAAGGGAGCCATAGGCATGAGTCCAAGGGCAGATGATTTAAAAGTCCTGATCGTCCTAGCAGAAGGGTAATCCCTGAGAGCGTTGGCGCTGATCGAACCCACGAATTTGGTTCCTGAGTTGTCCCAAAGGTGACCCATGGCTACCCTTGCTAAGTATGCCAGGGTGAGAGTTAGGAATACCCCCTCAGCTGAGTTGTAATTCGATTCGAGTCGCCGTCTCTCCCGGTTAGTGATAACTTGATGGGCTTATCTCCAAAGTAGATACACTAAATAACCTAATGGTTCGGAAATGATGATATGATGATGACAGCCTTATTATACCTGCTATGGTTAATATTGTTTGCTCCTAATAAGTGAGTGCTCTAGTACAGGTACTAATCTAGTGGACAGGTAAATGATGATAAGCTTGATGCTAAGTTTAAATTGATTACTATAATCATAAGCTCTTTTATGCAACTGTGTCAAGCTAGCCCACCTCATAAGCCTTGCATGATCCTTGGTGTCTTTTATTTCTGGTTTTTAACGGGTAAGTCTAGCTGAGTATCTTCTCGTACTCAGGGTTTATCTCCCACCTGTTGCAGATGACCAGTTCTACTTTGGTTGCTGCAAGTATTGCCTTCTCCCGGCTGGGGATGAAGACTAGACCATTGGGCGCGGTCTCTCCTAGTTCTCATACCTGATGATGCTTTTGTGGGACCTGACTCAGATCTGGCAATGTATTTGAAACTATGAAGTTATGTACTAAACTATGTTGCTTCCGCAAATTCAAACTTGGTTTGTAATATTTATTTGAACTCTAATGGATGTAATCCGAATGCTACTTGTGAAATGTTATAACGGATGATGTGTTGTGTTGAATCACTATGGTCTTGGTTGGTATGTCGAGAGTTGGTTGAAATCCTTCATGATTTCCGGACTACCGGGATTATGGGAGCTTAAGTACAGGAATTTGATCGCTTCGGTGATTGTTTTTGTACTTATGTTCTTATGATTTGGTCGGTTCTGTTACAGCTGGTATCAGAGCAAGATTCAACACTAAACATGTCATTTGTGTATTTAAAACAAAAGTATTTGCAAAAATCCTAAATTAAATACTAAGTATTGCCAGTGGTCATATCCCTTATGCCCAAATAAGGACTCATAGGTGGCTTATTAAAGTACTAACTTGGGGGTTCCTACTTGTTTCTGTTTCGTCGTCCATACGGTGTGCTATTGTATGGATGCCATCCACTTGGGTGGTAATGTATGGATCAAAATACCTCTACGCTCTGGTAAGTGGGAGTTGTGAGAGCATGACCGTCCAACTGTCGGTCTAGGGGAGAGTAGTTGTGGTTGCTCGCATACTTACATGTTCAATCATGTATCTATGAGAGTACTTAAAATGTGGGTATCTCTGACGGGTAGCTGTGATACTAGAGTATATGCATCGGGGGATGTATGTATGAAAGTATTTAGTTTACATGCCTTTTTGGGAAATTATTGGGCTAAAATGAAATTTTCTGCAGGTACACTAACAACGTATCGTTGTAGACCGACTAGCTACCGTATACAAGAGAACATATGTATGCCACTGTATATTTCGCTAGCCTTTAAATTTTTCTAGGTTTGTGAGGACGTACGGATCGTGCATGCATCATGTTCAAGCATACATGGCATTTCTTGCATTACTCCCTCCTTTAAAATATGGTTGTCCCGACTAATTAAATTTCGTATCCCTTAAATGATTCTCCCCTTACGTTACAACTTTTTGCTATAGATGGCGCGCATGAAACTCACTGCTCACAAGTCCACTGGAGGCAGGGCGCCTCGTCACTGCTTAGCTCCTCATGAGCCCCGTCCTGAGCCTACTGAGGCGGAAAGGCTGAGGACAGAGCTGGCCCAGGTGACTACTGAGAGGAATGCGGCTCAGCACCGTTTGGAGCAAGTAACACAGGAATGGGATCAAGTGACCCTGGAGGTTCAGAGGTTGACAGTTGCTCACCGCAACTGTGAACATATGTTGATCCACGTGATGAACCAACATAATGAAGCCTGGCATGAAGAGAATGTGTTGAGAGCACAACAGGTGGAGCTAGAGCAGCAGTTGGCAGTTGCCAAAGAGTACAATGATCATCTCCATGAGGAGGTTCACCTATTACACAGTCAACTTCACCCTCTCCTGCCACCTAATGATGAGGATGAGATGGGCTCTGGTGTCATCATGGCTGAAGGTGATGATGACATGGAGGTCAATGGACCTGAGGACGTTCCACCTGAAGAGGAGGAAGATGAGGAGTTAGAGCCTGCTAGTGATGAAGATGGAGGAGAAATCTTTGACACTGACTCCGAGGACGATGCGTAGTTTAGCTTACTACTTAGCTAATGCGCTAGAGCTAGTCTTTTGTTGATCCTCATGCATGAACGAGTAGCTTTATAATAAGTTAATCATTGGCATGTAATATCGGACCCTATGTTATTTTGGATGAAAGTTTGGAACCACTATGGCTTGGATGTAACCTATCAAACGTGTTATGCTCCACGTATGTGAGCTTTTGATGAATTTCGTCTTTGCGGTCTATAGATCTCGTTGTTGGTTAAGTTCATCGTATTATGTGTCAATTGATGCGCTTGATGAGTTGTGTGATTGTGATGAATGATTGTGCCTCTGTTGATTATATAAATGCATTCTCTCCAATGGACTCAGTTTGGCATAATTATACAATTCATCTAAAAAAATTTCCACATCGTCAATACTCATTGGCTATACATTTTGCAGATGGCTTATAACCTTCGTCGTGGTCGTAGCATGGGAGATGAGAAACAACCACCTCCTCCACCGCCCACACCAGCTGAGCTAATGCAGACAGTTGTTGAAAGTCAGCGCATGCTAGCTGAGGCTATGCGCCATATGGCTAACCGTGATGACCAACATGTTCGCCAGGGACCCAAGCCGAACTAGTATAGCAGCTTTAAGGACTTCATGGACACAAAGCCTCCTATCTTTCATGAGGCAGAAGAACCATTACAAGCTGATGAATGGTTGAGCATGATAGAGCAAAGGTTTGGATTGCTCTGTTTGACAGAAGGTATGAAGGCCTCGTATGTAGGACACTAGCTCCAAGGCCCTGCAGGCATCTGGTGGACCCATCACAGGACCACCTTCCCTGCAAATGTCGAGATAGTTTGGGATCAGTTCTAGGCATCTTTCAGTGGACACTTTATCCCTCCTGGTCTCATGGCCATTAAGCATACCGAGTTTATGAAGCTAACCCAAGGCAACAAGAGTCTTAATAAATACCTCCAGGCATTCAACAACCTGGCAAGGTATGCTCCCGAGTTCGTGGATACTGATGCCAAGAAAAAAGCTAGCTTCAAGAGGGGGCTTTCCCCTAAACTGATGAAGTCTATGAGCAACTACAAGTGTGTCACCTTCAATGAGTTTATCAGTGACACCCTGACTCAGGAGAATAATGATAAGATATATGCTGCTTCCAAAACCCGTAAAAGAAACTTTGAGGCAGGTGCTTCTCAGTCCAAAGCACCAGTGGTATCCAAAACCCAGTATCGTCCACCCAATGCTAATGTCCGGTACCGCCCACCTCAGAAGAAAAATCAAGCTAAAACTGGTTTTCGCAAGGGGTACACAATTTCCTTGCCAAAGAATACCTCTGGGCAGGGTAGCTCCAATGTCCCGCCAGCAAATAGGCCGTGCTGGAACTATAACTAGCCTGGTCACTAGGCTAATAAGTATCCCTATCCTTTCAAGCAGAATGCTCAGGGAAACGTCCGTCAGGGGCGTGTGCACTACACTACTGTGGAGGAAATTCCTGCTGGTGAAGTGGTCACTACTGGTAAGTTCCTTGTTAATGATCACCCTGCAGTTGTGCTCTTTGATTTGGGTGCTTCGCATTCCTTTATGAGTTCTACTTTTGCATCTAAGCATAAGCTGAATGTGATTACAATTGTCAAGGGTGGTTATTGTATTAGTGCTGCTGGAAATAATATCCTGACTAACCAAGTAGTTAAAGATGTAAAGATTGAGATTGGGGATCGAGAGTTCCTTACGGATCTTGTAGTTCTACCGGGGGTAGGAATCGATGTAATCCTAGGAATGAAGTGGATGAGCGGGAATGGAGTGTTGATCGATACATCAACCCATGTGGTAATGTTGAGGGATCCTATGGATAAGAAGGGTTTTCTAGTGCAGTTACCTCGTGATATCTCTATCCACAATACAACCAATGCTACCCTAGCCAAAGCCATTGAGGATATACCGGTTGTCTGTGAGTTTCCAGATGTCTTCCCTGATGACTTGCCTGGATTGCCTCCAGACCGTGATGTAGAATTCAAGATAGAACTCATTCCGGGTATGGCTCCTATTTCTCGAAGGCCCTATAGAATGCCGCCCAATGAGTTGGCTGAGCTGAAGAGTCAGTTAAATGAGCTATTAAAGAAAGGTTTGATTTAGCCTAGTTCTTCTCCTTAGGGTTGTCCGGCTATATTTGTGAAGAAGAAGGACGAGTCTCTACGCATGTGCGTGGATTATCGCCCCCTTAATGCTGTTACCATCAAGAACAAATACCCTCTTCCTCGCATCGATATTCTGTTTGATTAGCTCTCCAAAGCTAAAGTATTCTCCAAGATCGATTTGAGGTCTGGTTACCATCAGATCAAAATTCGTCCTGAAGATATACCTAAGACAGCTTTCTCTACTCGTTATGGCTTGTTCGAATACCTTGTCATGTCCTTTGGGTTGACAAATGCTCCAGCACACTTTATGTACCTGATGAATTCAGTATTCATGTCGGAATTGGACAAGTTTGTCATCATGTTCATTGATGATATCCTTGTATATTCTCAGAATGAAGAAGAGCATGCTGAACATCTGAGAATTGTTTTAACTCGGTTACGTGACAACCAGCTTTATGCTAAGTTTAGCAAGTGCGAATTCTGGTTGAATAAGATACCTTTTTTGGGTCATGTGTTATCTGGAGATGGAATTTTGGTTGACCCTACTAAGGTGCAAGAAGTCCTAGAATGGAAGGCACCTACTACGGTCACAGAAGTCCGAAGTTTCCTAGGTTTGGCTGGCTACTATCGTCGCTTTATCCTGGATTTCTCAAAAATCGCCAAGCCCATGACTCGACTACTTCAAAAGGATGAGAAGTTTGTGTGGACTCCAAAGTGTGAAGAGGCTTTCCACACTTTGCGGACCTTACTAACCTCTGCTCCTGTATTGGCACAACCTGACATCGAGAAGCCTTTTGATGTCTACTGTGATGCATGTGGCACCGGTTTGGGGTGTGTTCTTATGCAGGAGGGCCGGGTCATTGCTTATGCTTCGCGCCAGCTTCAAAAACATGAAGTCAACTATCCTACCCATGACTTAGAGCTAGCCGCGGTTGTTCATGCCCTGAAGATTTGGAGACATTACTTGCTGGGTAATGTGTGCAACATCTATACTGACCATAAAAGTCTCAAGTACATCTTTACTCAACCCGAGTTGAACATGCGTCAACGACGATGGTTAGAATTAATCAAAGACTACAACCTTCAAGTACACTACCATCCTGGCAAGGCGAATGTGGTTGCTGATGCCTTAAGTAGAAAGGCCCATTGCAATTCCTTAGTTAGTGAAGACTTTCATCTGGCACACCTCCTTCATCCTGTAGTACTCCACAATATCACTGTGGATTGCTCTCTTAGAAGTCGAATTATCGAACTCCAGAAGACTGATGTAGGTGTGTTTCATGTCAAGCGAAAGATGAAAGATCAGGAGACCAAGCACTTTAGGGTCGATGACAAAGGAATTCTCTTGTTTAATGATAGGCTTGTAGTACCCAAAGACAAAGAACTTAGAAATCAAATTATGGCTGAAGACCATTCTTCTAAATTGTCCATCCATCCTGGTAGCAGTAAAATGTATCAAGATCTCAAGCTGTATTATTGGTGGACCAAGATGAAGAAAGAAATCACAGCTTATGTGGCAAGGTGCGATAACTGTTGCAGAGTCAAGGCTATTCACATGAGGCCCGGATTATTGCAGCCACTCTCTATTCCTGGCTGGAAGTGGGAAGAAATTAGCATGGATTTCATTATTGGATTACCCACTACCAAAAAGGGTTGTGATTCCATCTGGGTTATCATAGATCATCTAACTAAATCCGCTCACTTTATTCCGGTCAAGTCTACCTATCACCCGCACAATTATGCTGAGATTTACTTTCAACAAGTGGTACGTCTCCATGGGGTACCCAAATCCATTGTTTCTAATAGAGGACCGCAATTCACGGCTCACTTTTGGGAGTGCTTACATCAGAATCTTGGCACTCATCTAATCCGCAGTTCTACCTATCATCCGCAAATATTAGGACAGACTGAGCGTGTTAATCAAATTCTTGAAGACATGCTTAGAGCTTGTCTTATCTCTTGCAAAGGCTCTTGGGAGGACTGGTTGCCTCTCGCTGAATTCTCTTATAACAACAGTTATCAAGAGAGTATCAAAATGGCTCCTTTTGAAGCTCTTTATGGCCGCAAGTGTAGAACTCCTTTGAACTAGGGTGGAACCCGGAGAAAGAAGATTCTATGGTATTGATTTTGTAAAAGAAGCCGAAGAGCAAGTCTGAACTATACAGAAGAATATGACTGCCGCTCAGGCTAGACAAAAGAGCTACGCTGATAAGAGAAGAAAACCTATTGAGTTTGAAGTAGGTGACCATGTTTATCTGAAGGTATCCCCTATGAAAGGAGTAAAACATTTTGGAATTAAAAGGAAGCTTGAGCCTCGATATGTTGGACCTTACCGCATTATCGAGAAAAGTGGAAGAGTAGCATATAAACTCAATCTACCACGTGAAATGGGAGCTATATTCCCGGTATTCCATGTGTCCCAGCTGAAGAAGTGTCTCCGTATTCCTGAAGAAAGAGTAGCTACGAGGAAAATCAACTTGAAATCTGATCTTTCTTATGAGGAGAAGCCCATGCAAGTTCTAGATACTCAAGAAAGAGTGACTCGTACGCGAGTAGTTAAGTTATACAAGGTAGTTTGGAGTAATCATAGTGAACGGGATGCAACCTAGGAGCGGGAAGATTATTTAAAGGAAAATCATCCAACTTTCTATACTAAATGGTACGCTTTCCAAATCTCGGGACGAGATTTTTCTAAGGGGGAGGGCTATAACACCCTAGGTGTTTGGCTTCCACTAAATTGCATGTCATTTCATAAACATATGCATCATCTATGTCATCATGCCATTGTCACTGAAACATACATATGCAACATTCGCAAATTCTGATTGTTTCATACTTGATTGCTTATGAATGGTAGTAGTACAACATGTGAATGCAACATGAGTTTCTTATACCTTGAAACATGGCAATATGGTAGTAATGTGACAAGTATAAAATAACAACAAAGTCATGAAACATGTGAAACATTGCATTGCAACATTTGGGTGAATTGCTTGTTTTGTTGTTTCATCACATGTGATCATTTGACATGGGTATAGAACTTGTGTAAAGTGGTTGATTATGGTCTAATACACCTTAACTACACTTAGGGTAATGGTTGGAACATTGTTCATATAGATCAAAATGACAAAAATGCCCTTAAGTGGAGGTTTGACTTGAATTGACCCTTAGAGTGCCACTGTTTGACTATTTCAAAAGACCAGCTTAGATACCTTGCATGGCTATGCACTCTTTACCAAAGTTGTAGCTAATTTATCAAGGAACAAAAGTTGTTTTATGATCATCTCATGAAAATGGCTAGAACATGCTCAAACATGGCCCACAAGTCAGAATTTCATGCTGATTTCACACTTGGAAAAATTGCTAAGTCATAATCCATTTTCAGTTTGATTGAGCCACCTTTGGCTTGATACAACTCAGGATACAAGATGAATTATCTGTAGATTTCTAATACAAAGTTGTAGCCCTACTATAGCTCTACAACTTTTGTATACATTACTTTCACTAAATTGTCACGGTTTAAGAGATCCATCACTGCTAAGTTCACCTGTCAGTCGTTGTCATTGAATACTGAATCGAAATTTTTAGAAAATGGACAGGGCTCGCCGTGGCCGACCGGCATAGGAGCTGCTCGCCGCGTGGCGTGCATGCTCTACCGATGCCACCACGTCGTGCGTCCGAGCTCCAGATGAAGGCCAACGCCTGCCCGACGCACTCGCTTGCTCCAATTGCTTCTCCTTCGCCTTCACCGCGCGCAGCGCCGAGCCACAGCCGCCCTCCATTGCCGGCTGAGCTTCGCCATCACCTAGCTCACGCGCTTTTGCAAAAATGCATTGCCCAATTCGCCCTGAGCCTCGCCGTGATCTCCTCTACCACCTCCACCTTTCAGTCGGTCCATTTGAGCCTTGGTAAGGGCATAATCGCCATTTCTTCCACCACCGCCATGGCGGGACCTCGCCGGAGTTGGCGCTCCACGTAGCCAACTATCACCGTGACCTTCCCATCCTTTCTCTCCCTTGCGCTTGCTTCTGTGAGTGATGCTGAAGCTCGTAGGGTCACCATTTAGGGCTGCGACGCCATCGTCTCGCCGGAGTCGGCCGAGCCGTGGCCAAGCGCCGCCATGACCGTCGCCACCCCCTTTAGCTACGACAATAGCTTCAATAGATGGCACCGTTAGATGCACATTGATGAGGCGAACACCGTAGCACCGCTGGACTTGCCGGAGATGCCACCGGCGACGAGTTGCGCCGCCGTCCGTTCTTCCTCCCCTGCCTATCTCTCTGTCGCGTGGGGCCCCATTGTCAGTCGCTGAGCCAAGGCGGGAACCAGCGTGGGCCGCGCCAAGTGCTGGGCCGCGCTGGCGTTCGCTTGCGCATGCAGGGTGGGCCGCCGTGTCCTTCGGGCCGGCCCAGCAGTAGTTCATTAGGGTTTCAAATTGTTTTGTTTTATTCTTTTCACAGATTGGTGTATAGATTCAAAAATATGTATCTCCTAGTTGGTAGATTCAAATGATGTGGTTCCAATTTTGATGAGTTCATGATAATGTCCTAGTTTTTAGTAAAAATATAATTTATGCTATGTTCTATTATGAAAAAATGGAGTTGATAAGTTATCTCTTTTAATCATGAAAGAAATAGGGGTTAATTATATCTTTTCTATGTAGCTCCAAATGGCATGAAATTTTTATGGTGTACTGCTCATATCATGAATAGCTTGTAGTTAAATTTTCATATATTTTGGACACTGTATGTAGGAGATAGAAAATTCTCTTGTTTGCATGGATGGATCTTGTGTGGATTTTCATAATTTTTCTATAGATCCAGTAAGGGTAAAATTTGGTGAGTGCTATTCTTATGCTAGAAGTGATGCTAGGAAAAATGTGAAATCTGTTGCTTGACACTTTTCATTAGGGTTTCCTAATTATGCTAGAAATAGACTATGCCACCTGTTATTTTGGGTACAGCAAGTTCTGCTCGCCCAATGGCTTTGAAATTTTGATGGTAGTCTATGTGAAGCATGAGATTGCTACTATAATTTCTATAGATTTTTCTGAATAGTTTTACTATATATATTGCTTTAATCACCTAATTAACTAAATAAATTAGAAAAACGATATTAAATAATTTATTTAGAAGTTGGCACTATACTTTCTAGTGTTCCTCTGGTATGTGCAACTAAGTTAGGTAAACTTGGTTTGGTCCAATTATGCTTTTGCATCATCATTAAATAATTAAGTTAGTAACCCTAGTCATTTCTGGATAGATTCTAGGTTTACTGGAATTCGATTTGGTTAACGTAAGAATCATGCTTTGATGTTTACAAATGATTTGTAGAGAATTTCATAAGATTTCCAGAATGTCCTCATGCAAGTCATTTGGATTTATAGAACTCTGGTTATGATTGAATTAAGGAACTACTCGTTGCATGTAAAACCTTAACTTTGATTTAAGTACGCCTTTAATATTTCCTAAATTTGTGGTAATGTTCCTAGGTGTTAGGCCATTAACTGAAGATGAGCATCTTTATCTTAGGTTTTGCAAGTTAGGAAAGTTGATCTTGTTCTTCAAGTTAAGATAGATCCATGTTTTAAAGTGATTTGAATAGAGCTATTCTAAATCGGTAAATGAGTGTCCAGTGACGCTTTCGTAAACACTTACTGTGATTCATTCATCATGAGCATCATGTCATTCCTTATGCATCCATGATATTTATCTTGTGCAATGGCATGCAATAGGTGTACCGGAAGGTGTGACACTGCTGGAATTCGAGGAACCGAGCGAGCAGTAGCAGCCGACACCGAAGGTTCAGGAGGTGCTGCCCTCAGGAGAAGTGCCAGACGAGGTCGCCGTTGAGTGCCCGGATCACCGTCCATGCAACTTTGTGAAAGGTAAGCCCCGGAGCATATTAAGCCTCCTAATTTTTGAAATATAGTTACAGTATTATTGTTACATATATATATTGTTGCACTAAGTTTAGGTGTTGGATGCAAACACTTGCTGCATTGGTTATCCAATCCTTGTCCAGATATTGATACCCTAAATCCTATGTAGCTCAGGCTCGTGTAGTGCTTAGCCCTGCTTAAACATGGTAGAAGTTAGGTGATTTCCTGTCACCTGCGAGATATAGGAAGATACATATGGCACGGTTGGCTATATTTGCTATCGTGGAAAAGAACTAGTCTTAATTTGAAATAAAGACCGGACAGAGGCTTGCCGGTTTGCAGTGACTCCGTCTGTGTCGATTAAGGACTGAATCTTGGAGCCTTTCCTGTTCATGTTGAACGCATGCCTCTCTCTTAGTTGGCTGGGTCTGGAGACCGACCACAAAGCCGAGTAGCTCACCTCAGGCCGGGAGTCGATAAGTATAAAGTATGCCTCGGAAGGGAGCCGTAGGCATGAGTCCAAGGGCAGATGATTTAAAAGTCCTGATCGTCCTGGCAGAAGGGTAATCCCTGAGAGCGCTGGCGCTGATCGAACCCGCGAATTTGGTTCCTGAGTTGTCCCAAAGGTGACCCATGGCTACCCTTGCTAAGTATGCCAGGGTGAGAGTTAGGAATACCCCCTCAGCTGAGTTGTAATTCGATTCGAGTCGCTGTCTCTCCCGGTTAGTGAGAACTTGACGGGCTTATCTCCAAAGTAGATACACTAAATAACCTAATGGTTCAGAAATGATGATATGATGATGATAGCCTTATTATACCTGCTATGGTTAATATTGTTTGCTCCTAATAAGTGAGTGCTCTAGTACAGGTGCTAATCTAGTGGAAAGGTTAATGATGATAAGCTTGATGCTAAGTTTAAATTGATTACTATAATCATAAGCTCTTTTATGCAACTGTGTCAAGCTAGCCCACCTCATAAGCCTTGCATGATCCTTGGTGTCTTTTATTTCTGGTTTTTGACAGGTAAGTCTAGCTGAGTATCTTCTCGTACTCAGGGTTTATCTCCCACCTGTTGCAGATGACCAGTTCTACTTTGGTTGCTACAAGTATTGCCTTCTCCCGGCTGGGGATGAAGACTAGACCGTTGGGCGTGGTCTCTCCTAGTTCTCGTACCTGATGATGCTTTTGTGGGACCTAACTCAGATCTGGCAATGTATTCGAAACTATGAAGTTATGTACTAAACTATGTTGCTTCCACAAATTCAAACTTGGTTTGTAATATTTATTTGAACTCTGATGGATGTAATATGAATGCTACTTGTGAAATGTTGTAACAGATGATGTGTTGTGTTGAATCACTATGGTCTTGGTTGGTATGTCGAGAGTTGGTTGAAATCCTTCATGATTTCTGAACTACCGGGATTATGGGAGCTTAAGTATAGGAATTTGATCGCTTCGGTGATTGTTTTTGTACTTACGTTCTTATGATTTGGTCGGTTCTATTACATGTGGCACTCATGCCTTGGACGACGCCGGCATGAGCATGATCTCACTGCACTATCGAGCACCTTAGCACAAGCATTGCTGCACGACCACAAGTGCACTGAGGTTATCGCGACCTAGCTACGGTTGTGATCGAACTCTAGGATGCCATCCACAACATCTAGGCCACTCCCGCTAAGCTGATGCTAAGCCGACCCTCACCTTCCCACTTGGGAGGCACAAGAGCATGTCGCAGCTCCGCTCCAACCTTGCCCACATGCTATGCGTACCAGTCGCGGACGTGCATGTCTCAGCCAAGACCATGGCTTGCCATAGTTGTGTGCCTAAAGGTGCCACCTTGCACACACGGATGCCTCAGCATTTTACTGAGCACCTCGTATACACGTGCCCCCCAATCTTTCTCGGTTTAAGCCCAAGCCTCACATGTCTTGAACTGGCAGTAGCCAGGCACAGCGAGTTGGGCGGACTCTCACCTCTCGAACCTAGTTGAGCTCAGCGGTGAGACCAGCACCTAGGCCCCAAGGTGTTGCCTTTGATGCCTGCTTTGCCTTGTGTGGCTACACTGCTTGCACATGCCACCATCCTTGCCTTCCTCGACAGCTTACCTAGTCATCGTGCTAAGGACCTTGCACCCTGCACCGACGACCCGTTGCCCTCTCCTGCGCACAGTTACTCACCACCCAAGGGTGCCATGGCCCTATACCACGCACATGTGAGGCCGAAAGGCCTAGCCCCTAGCAATGTTTGCACTGCACTGTGAGCATCGGTGACCTCGCCACATAGCCCATGGCCATGCATGGTCACCATCTTGCCTAGGCGAACGTCGCTTGAAGCCCTTCGGCGTTGCATTTGATACACTATGGCCGCCGTGCCCGAGACCCACTTTTCGCCTGCCAAGAGTCTGTGACCACAACTAGGAGCGCACCCACATACATAATTGCAACCTTTAATCCTCCCTGACCTGCACAAGCATGGCGATGCACTATGAGCATGGGTGGTGTCGCTCATAGCCCATGCGCACATAGTCGACATCCACTTCGCGGCGTACTAGAGTATGCATGCACAAGGTCAAGGACCTTGCCTTCTACGGTTGGCACACAGGGTAAACTGACCGCCACACAGACTGTCACCTGCACTCAAACATTCACCGAAACTTGAGCACGCACCACGCACACCCCACTGAATATGAACTAGCACACATAGAGCCACAATGAGCTGCCCAGGCCCGGGAAACTCCCACAGCCATGCGCAAATGCCATGACAATGGCGTTGCCACAACTAGTCGTCGTTCCCACATTGTCAAGCCTGGACCTATGCCTAGGGCCTACCTTGTGAGCCATGTCCTATCGGATGCACCCCCCTTGAACCTAGTTCCATTCGTTGAAAGCCACCGACGCACCTTATCACCACCACGATGCACGCACGACCACCAAGGCCCTAGAGTGGAGCTGTGTCTTCTGCTCCACTCGAACCTAGCCTACCATGCCCCTGTGACCTAGCCTTGAACCACAGCACGCTTGTCACATGTGTGTGTGCAACCATGGATTGCCATGGACCGCGCCATGCATAGGACTCCTCCACTAGCAACCCGCCATGGATTAGCACCATAAATGTCTATCAACACGTGAACCAAACACCCTCGGTGAGTCCCTCGAGCACCTTGTTGAGCATTAGGCATGCGCCTTTCTCTCGCCAACGAAGGTTGCGGGAGCCTAAAGCCTTAATTGTCTAAGCCCTTGCCGTCAAGTAGCGTTTGCTACACTATGTGGCAACTAGCGCCGCTTGGTTCATGACCACAGGAGTTGCCTTGCACCCCACATAACCATAGAACACCCCTATGGCCTCGCCACACAAGACATCATGATGCCATGGCCTTTGTTGCTAACCACGGCCGTGCTAAGCCCTAAGCCACATCCCTTGCCCCGAGATATGCCACATCTATGGCACGGTGAGTCTACAAATGCATGATCACCACTCATCGAGCTGCACACCACACATGACCACCATGCCATGCATCCCCCATGCTGAGCACGCCGACATTCTTTGGACCGCATTGGATGCCCCTCCGTGTGCTTGATCATTGGACCCCAACCACTTGAGAAAATGTTTGGTGAACACATGGGCGCTGCAGAGCACACTTGCTTAAGCGAACGTGAGGCAGCGGGACTATGCTACCGCCCTTGCCCAAAGCCATCACCTTTGGCCTACCTACTGCCTTTATGGAGCCTGATGAGTCATGGATGCCATAGGAACACTGCCAGACCACCACCAAGTCCCATTGCATGAGCTTGCCATCGGCAAGACCTTGTTGGCACTTCACTGAATTCCTAAGTGTAAGAGCTTCCTTCCTGCTCCCGCTAAACGCAACCGACGTGCGATACGCCGCACGTGCCAGAAACCACTCATGCTCAGACCACCATGGATCAAGTCATGAGTCCACGGTGCGATAACCCTGGCCAACCATGCATAGTCCAAAGAACCAAGCCACTAGGTGCCCACCTCACCACATCGAGCATGGCTACGCTAAGAGTCGCTAGTGCCCTCCACCGAACCAATCACCCAGAGCTAGTAGCCATGGGAATTCGATCGACTTCAACCAAGCCCTGTGCCCTTGCCGAGCAAAACCCAAGTACTCACTTAAGATCTCGACTAACATAGCTGACCTAGAATCGAGCACGTTGTCGGTGCGGGACCCACGGGATACCCCGCAAGGAAGGGAGAAGAACTAGCCTAACTAGGATTCTTCCCCTGTAATCTTAGTAGTAGTATTATTCTGTAATCCTACTAGGAACTCTCATTGTAAATCGACTAGGACTCTGGCCTCCGGACTATATAAAGGAGGGCAAGGCTCCTTGCATTGGGAGTTCAAGACAACAATTGTACAACACAATACTTTACAATCAATCCAACGCAAAGGCTAACGCCGACTGGACGTAGGGCTATTACTCGATCAATGATCGAGGGTCTGAACCAGGATAAATCGATTGTCTCTTGTGTTTACCGTCGAGTTCTGCATACGCTGACGCCCGAACATACTACCTCGGGGACCCCCATGGCAGGCTATCGGTGGTCAAACATCGACAGCTGGCGCGCCAGGTAGGGGCTTTTGGCAAATTTGCATCCGAGAGCTCGACGGACCTCGACAACATGATCCTCTCGAAGGGATCAATCTTCATCTTCGGTTCATGGATCTACGAGGCGGGCGACGATGGCAAGCTCCAAGGCCGTCTCCTCGAAGATTCAGATCATCATCAGAACTTTTCCATTTCGGCGACAACGATAGATCAGCTTGCCGGAAGATTCACGTAGCTCATAATGTCTAATCCAACTCGGATTCCGTGACTTCACGCATCCGATTCAAACTCAAGTTCCGCTTCTGAGACGAAGTCTTATCCGAGTTCTTTCGGAAAACCAAGTTCTTTTCTAACAAAGCCCAGAACCTGACGTCAACCTATCAAGAATACTACTCAGAGTACACTCAGAGTACTTCAAAGAAGTCGAGTCCTCTTCCCTTCGGACTCCACAACATGGCAATGTCTTATCAGACATGGCATGAAGGATCCACCTATCCCGTGCTTAGAATGCCACTGAAAGGAGCCCAGGAAGGTCTCATTTTAACTATAACATCTCAAGACTGCATCGTTCACTAGCCAGGTACCGTTCCTAAGGATGACGGCACCCAACTAGTCGACGATACGACAACAGCAACTCTACCCTACCAAGAAGGAGATTCAATCTATGACCTTGAAACCTCTACTGAAGTTATCAACAGCTCTGGCAGTACGGAAATCAACGACGATGACAGAACAACTCACGCTAGAGAAGTATTCATGATTCTCCATCCTCGATCACCATTGATCCCCCCAGAAGTACCCGACGTGAGGTCTTCAGATGAATCCAAATCAAACATATCACCATTTATCCAGGGGCACGATGGTGAGACTGAAAGTCAGAGGCAAGCGAGAGAAAGAAAGAACAAATTGAAACAAGGACGTCAACGCCATGCTAAATAGCAAAAGGACACTTGGATCAAATATGAATTAGACCTAGCCGAGTACAATAGAAGAAAATTAGAACGAGAGGTTGAAGAAGGACGAGCAGCGAATACACCCTACGATAAGATCCGAGAAGCACTAGAAGAACTCAGGGCGACCTCATATCCCAATGAAAAACA
Organism: Miscanthus floridulus; assembly: GCF_019320115.1. Taxonomy (NCBI): domain Eukaryota; kingdom Viridiplantae; phylum Streptophyta; class Magnoliopsida; order Poales; family Poaceae; genus Miscanthus; species Miscanthus floridulus. Next base: position 58,399,561 of record NC_089586.1, on the reverse strand, counting down.
AGAACAGCTCCGAAACTTTCTCCGATCAACAGTCTTTAGGACACACAACGGAAGGGCAACATCTCATGAACAGGAAGATCAAAATCAAAGAAAGTCCGCTTTTGAAAGACTTGGACCAAGTGGAAGTCACAACGGAGAGAGCCGAAGAAATCATAGTCAAAGCAACCAAGTCGAACAACCAAGAAAGGCCAGAAGCAAAGCACCTACTCAGACAGCCATGCAGAACTACTCTCACCAAGACGATAGTTGGCAAGAAGGGGGCACTAAATCAGAATACATAGAAGCCAGAACACACGATAGATTCCCCTGTTTCGTAAACAGACTGGCTTCAATACGACTACCTCACAAGTTCAAACCGTCCAACCACTCCAAGTATGATGGCAAGAAAATACGCCTGAGCATCCCGGCCGAGAGCAAAATAGCTGAAAAGACGCTTGAGCCCGCCGATGAGGGTAGCTAATAAGCTAACACCCGAAATAAAAAGCAAAATGGCTGAAAATACGCCTAAGCATCCTGGCCGAGAGCAAAATAGCTAAAAAGATGCTTGAGCCCGCCGATGAGGGTAGCTAACAAGCTAACACCCAAAATAAAATGCAAAATGGCTAAAAATACGCCTGAGCATCCCAGCTGAGAGCAAAATAGCTGAAAAGATGCTTAAGTCTGCCGATGAGGGTAGCTAACGAGCTAACACCCGAAACAAAAAGCAAAACAACTGAAACTAAGCCTGGGCATAGACCAGAGCAATTTCAAGACAAGACCCTCTAGCTACTTGTTCCAAATAGCAAGAGGCTCGAGGGCTACACTGGAGATACCCAAGAACACAAAGACCTACATATAACGAGTTGTCTACATGGCATTGAAGAAGGCTAGACAAGCACTCGACAGATCAAGAAAGGTTGTCAACACAAAGACCTACATATAACGAGTTGTTTACATGGCACAGAAGAAGGTCAGACAAGCACTCGACAGATCAAGAAAGGTTGTCAATACAAAGATCTATATATATAACGAGTTGTTTACATGGGATAGAAAAGTACTCAACAAATCAAGAAAATTTGTCAAGATAGCGTGCAGAATTGTTTACAAGGCAAAGATGAAAGCAAGACAAAGTACTTGGCAAGTCAAGTAACTCTGACCAATTGGACAAATCATCCAAGGAATAAACAAGGCATCCAGGCAAAGAAGACATCAACAAAAAATCTTCATTCAAAAAGAAGTATAATGTCATATTACAAGGCACGGGCATAAAGGCCAAATACATCAAGCGTCATCATCAGGAGAAGAGATAACAATATTAAGATTATCTACAATCCTACTAGCTAAGTCTTCAACCTCAGGCTCCATCCTCTCAACGGCATCAATGTATTCTTGACTATCAGCTTCCTCTGCTATCTTGGACAAAGGAGCCACTGGAGCAGGAACCCGAACCTGGGCCAGGACATTCTTGGTACACAGTTGGGCGCACCTCTTCACGAACTCTTAGAAATGAGTCAGAATCCAAGGAATTAACTGAGCCCAAGATTGCCCATCATCCGCTAGAGTTCGGAGAACGTCGGCTACTGAACGAAAGGATTTCCACAAAGCTTTCCAGTTTTCAGTAGCCGTCGCCAACTTGCCAGACAAGTCTTCAATAGTTTTTGGGCCTGCACAAGATCTCTATCAGCTCCATGCCTAATCAACTTAGCAAGCACAAGTTCCTCCTCAGCATGAGTAATTACCTCCTCAGCCTTGTTGTGACTCGTACGAACAAGAGTCTTTATTTCATCAACGCCCTCTGAGAGCTTATGCTTTTCAACTCGGAGAGCTGGACAAGGCAACAAACAACAAGTCAGCAGAAAGGAGAGTTTGAATGCAGAAGGAAACAAAAAGAACCCGCAATACCGTTGCACTCCTTCCTCACGACCTCCAAGTTCTTCATGGCCTCCGAATTCTTTAAGGCCTCCTAGATAGCGGCATCCCTCTGCTTCTTGGCCTCAACAACCCGAGCATGAAGACATTGTTCCTCCTTCTGATGCATTTGATGCTCAGCCTCCATCTCGGCATGGCAGAGATCCAGCTCTACCTTCAGGGCGCTTAACTCAGAAGACAACTTCTTCTTGGTTTCCGACGAGAAGAAGAAGTCGGTATGGTCCCGAGAGAAGGACTAAACAAAAAAGAAAGAGAGAAAGAAGGCATAAGAATAGGAGAAAGACGGACATCCAAAGAAAGAACTTCAGAAAACTTACTTGGAGTTTTCTCCAAAAGAAGTCGTAAAGGTCGCGAAGTCTCCCCAAGAAGCGGTCAACTCTGACAACCGATGAGTGGCATCAAATTGATGAACCACATCTTCAGTAGAAAGAGGAGCGGAGGGAGAAGATGGCTGATGCGAAGAAGGCAGGATCAAGGACACATCATGGGAAGTCCTGGCTACCTCCCTAGATGAATCCACCACAATGGCCACGGTCACCTCTGGGGCAACGGAGACAGTAGCAGCATCATCACCAGAAGGCCTTGTCACCCCCACAACCACTTCACCAATAGTGCGCTATGAGTCCTAAGGCTCAGTACTCGGTGGCACAACAGAGGGCTGGCAAGAAGTCAACGGAGGGATGAGAGAAGACGAAGGCCTGAAAGTTAATAAAAGAACTCGACAATGAGAACAAGAGAAAAGGAGAACATAAGCAAAGAGATGAAACCAGAATCCACTCACCCAGCTATCTTCTTCGTAAAACAAAAAGAAGACCTCGCAGGAGGAACCACGGCAGCAAAAATGTCCCCACCACTAGGCGGCAGGAGCGGTATAGCCAGTACCGAAGCCTCAGAAGAACTTGGTACCAGAGCTATGGAAGAACTCAGCTCCAGAGCTATAGAAGAACCTAGTGCAGGAGGCTCGGAAGAGCTCATACCCGACGACCGTTTACTACAAAAAGATCAAGACCAAAGTTAGAACAAAAAGAAGGTTTCAAGTGCAGGGAAATAAGAAAACATCTCACCGCCGCATAAGGGGCACATCATCATCCTCTTCTTCCTTAGTCTTGACCAAGGCCACCATAGCGCTAGCTAAAAAAAGAACAAAAGAACTTGGTTCAAGACAAAAACAAGAAGACAAAGGGACAGAGTGTATTAATATGCTCACCTAAGAGCATGATAGCTACAACTGGAGTACCTAGATGAGTACTTGGCTGGCGAGACTTCTTAGAAGCAGGTAAACCAGATGAAGAACCATCCGCTCGCCCCCTCTTCGAGACACTACGAGGACCTCGAGGGACTGGACGAGGAACATATTCTTCATATACATCAACAACTCCGGAAGAAACTCTAGGAAACACGGTGGTAATTGGGAACTTACTAGTTACAGAAGCCCCAGCAAGGTTCTCCCTAGTATTCACCATGGCAGGGAGGGCATCAAGAGGGATTGGGTCAACAAAGTTGCGCCCCAATTCCTATGAAAAGAATAAAACAACAAGACAAGGAAAATTAAGAAAAAATGGATATAGCAAAAGAAATATAGAAAGTACTCGCACGAAGAGAAAACGACTTACAGCTGGAGGCAGGTTGTTGGCAGAGAACTCGGAGACAGTAAGCGAGACAACGCTTGCTCCTTTCAGCATCTTCTGGAGATGCTTGAGAACCTCTTCGTCGGTCAACTCAAGAGCAGGGACCATTCATGAAGGATCCTCAGCCCTAGAGTACTCGAAGCCAAAGTTCTCTCGCTCCTTCAAAGGCTGGACACGATGCCGAAGAAAACTTGAGACGATTCCAAAACCGGTCAAGCCCCGCTGCTTTAGAGTTCTTATCCGCTCAAGGAATGGCTGGATCGCCTGGAGCTCGACTGGAGTCAGGGAGTTCTTATCCAACCGATCGTTAACTGAGGGACCATATCCAGAATGCACGGCAAGAGAAGGAATCAAATTGGTGGCATAGAACCAATCAACATGCCAATCCCTCACAGAATCAACCAGGTCATAGTCAAAGAACTTGCTTTTCAGACCCTGGTGAAACTGAATCCCACAGCCGCCAAGAACGTTGGTATCTTCACGGCGGGGTTGAGGCTTCAAATGAAAGAAAGTGACGGAAAAGAGAAAAGAAGGAGGAATTCCAAGGAAAGCTTCATAGAGATGTACGAAAACAGAAAGATGGAGAACGGCATTGGGAGTTAGATGGTTCAGACTAACCCCAAAATAACCAAGAAATTGATGAAGGAAGGCGGAAGCAGGAAGGCAAAGACCGACACAGATAAAAGAGACGAAAAGGATAATCTCACCAAGACCTAGTAGCAGGGACCCGATGCTCGCCTGGAACTCTCCATTCAGCAATGCCCTTGCTCTAGATCAGACCATCGCTGGCAAGCTCGCGGAGCTGGTCTTCAGTTGTTGTTGGAGCCAGCCAAGCTTTCTGGGCAGCCCTCATGGCCACAAACTCCTAGTTCTCGATCACGGAAAGAGACGACTCCTCGTCCACGAAGGTTGCCTGAGACTTGGTCGCAGCCTTCTTCCTACCCATGTACTAACAGAAGCAAGAAGGAACTAGGGGAAGAGAAGGCTTGGACGACGGCGCTAAGATGGCAGCGACAATGGCGACGACGGATTTCTTAAAGCTAGGTTTTCAAGGCAAGAGAAAGGCAGTAAAGAAAAAGAAGATGAAGGTTCTTTAAATAGATTTTACAGCGATAAAAACAGCCCACCAGGCCCGTTAAAGCACCGTGTGAGAACGCAACGGTCCATTTACTGACACAGCTAAAATGACGGAGGGCACAAATCCACACAACGGTACAATTCAACGGGTAGATTTCAGACTTATCCATCCAGCACTACGGCGGAGTTATTAGATTACTGCAAAAAACAACTCGTCAACCATGAAGAAAAGAAGGGCTACCTCACAAGGAACATAAGAACTCGGTTCTTACGGAAAGAACTTAGGAATCTCATGAACAACCGGAACTACAGCAGAAAAATAAATGACAACTCAGAAGACAAGATTCTTTCCATTACAAGCGACTTCAAAAATAGAAGATTACAAATCTTATAAGACCCAACGAACTCGGTACCACGAAAAGCAAAGTAGCAAAGAGGAACCCGAACACGGCTAGGCTCTGGAATGACTACGTGTCCCAAATTGCTACTTGAAAGGACAACCCGCCCTCGGCTACACTGTTTTCTTCAAAGGACGGACGCAGTGCATCCAAGGCGGAAATCAGCAGCACGACGGGACAACATGGAGCAGAGAAGGCCGATAGGCATCTGTCTACCCAAGACCGATGTGATGCTGGATATGGTGTTGATCTGCACCGGATAGTCTCAGGACAGGCGATGAGGATCAACCCAGAACTACCAGATGAAGGAACTGAAGCCCACATCACTAAGACTTCCTCCAACTACCTGCCACTGTACATCCTAGGTACATTATTGCTATGGGATTAGCCTACCTCTAATCCCTATCAAAAGACTTCCTCTAGCTATGACAAGACACACAGAAACTACGAAACACGCCCGGGGGCTGCTCTACTTCACAAACTACCATAATCATGACTACAAAGGTTTCAACAGAATGTTCAATGGATGAAAACAAGTACTCTGGGAGGGTATTTATAAATTGAAGGAGCGGTGCACATGGACTAGGAGTACCAATGAAACAAGCCTAACAAAGGACACAGTGAAAAGACAAGGCTCAATAATGGAAGACTCAAGGTGAGAAGGGAACAGTACTCGAAGACGAGCATATTCAGAAGAATATATCCAACACAGTACAACCCATGAACAAAAGGCAATTACACTCAACCACCACCATACAACTACATCTGACAATAGCAGACTATCAGAGAATACGCCAAGACCCTGCATCCAAGTTCTTCCTGAACAAAACAACCCGGATATATGCTCGAGGGCTACAAAAGAAAAGGTATATAGTTCTTTCGAACAATTTAGATTCAAGACCCTCCACTTTTTGTTCCAAATAGCAAGAGGCTTGGGGGCTACACTCAGTGAGTGCACTTTTTCCTTCAAAAAAGCACACATCACTCAGAACACTTCTTCAAGATAGACGACTTCAAGGCCACAAGATAAAAGGAACCCGGACATAGCTATATCCGAGCTCTTTTCGACAAAAAGAACCCGAACATAGCTAAATCAGAGCTCTTTTCAACAAGGAAACCAGGTATATGCTCGGGAGCCTTTCAACGAAGAATCAAGGGAGATTTCAAGAAAAGACCCTCAAGCTCCTTGTGCCAAACAGCAAGAGGCTCAGGGCTACATCCAAATGGGGGTACTTTTTTCTTAAAAAAGGTACACACCACGCGAAGATCACATGAAGCACTGCACAGTTTCACTCAAGAAAGTACTCGGACGACGCTTGTTCCTGCTTGACAAGACTTGAAGGAACAAGACGAGGCTTCCAGAACTCAACCATGAAGTGCTCGGGGGCTTGTCGATGTGGAACCCATAGGATACCCCGCAAGGAAGGGAGAAGAACTAGCCTAACTAGGATTCTTCCCCTATAATCTTAGTAGTAGTATTATTCTGTAATCCTACTAGGAACTCTCATTGTAAACCGACTAGGACTCTGGCCTCCTAACTATATAAAGGAGGGCAGGGCTCCTTGGATCAGGAGTTCAAGACAACAATTGTACAACACAACACTTTACAATCAATCCAACTGCAAAGGCTAACGTCGACTGGACAGTAGGGCTATTACTCGATCAACTGATCGAGGGTCCGAACCAGGATAAATCGACTATCTCTTGAGTTTACCAGTCGAGTTCTGCATACGCTGAAGCCCGAACATACTGCCCTCGGGGACCCCCAGTGGCAGGCTATCGGTGGTCAAACATCGACACACTGTATCGCCTTGGCACCAACCTTCACGTGCACCGCCTCAACTCGACCATATCATGACCAAGTAGAGTCTTGACCTATAGCCCACGCAACCTACCTTGGCATTTGAGTATGGTAATGACAGGACCAAACTAATCCCAACGTTTGGCATAGACAGACCTCCACTTGATAACCTCGCCTTTACCCAATCCAAGCTGGACATAGCCTCGATAGTCCAACCCCTGTAGCAATAAGAACCTAACGCCAACATAAAGGGCCCATCAATGATGTGTCCATGCTGAACCTAGCCTCACCATAGGCACCTGACCTACACCCGAAGCCACCCTTGCACCTACCATGTTCCCTAGACTCCCATCGAACCCTCTGAAGTGACCAAAGCTTAGGTCAAGCCATAGGTTCACAGCCATGTTTGAGTGAATTTGGTTCTTCTTCATTCTTTTGGCTCTTTGTGATAATCCGTAGTTTATAGGGTTATCGGTTGGACTTGCGTCATCTCTGGAGGAGGACCCATGGAGTGGAGCTCACCCTGGAGGAGAAGGCCCCTGCTGATCGACTACACTGACTCACGAAGACTTGTACCACTACTACCTCTACATCGTAGGTGTCATGGCAGCACCTTATCTTAGAGAATCCTATTAGGCATTGCAAGTAGAATTGCTAGCGCTTTATGTTTACTCCTTTGCTAGTCTATGTGATGCATGCTATTGCCTGAGCCTTGATTGCCTTGATTGAAAACCTCTTCACCCTGACTACCTAGCTTCGTGCTCGCACTTAAATATTGCCTACCTACTTGCTTGCATTTTCTTCCATCATTATTACATATATCCCTTGTTATGTGATGTGATGGTTGGATGGTGATGTGGTTGGTGGATCGGTGTTGGCCGTGAGGCTTCCTCGTGAGGTAGATGGCAGGTTGGCGCGACGGGAGCGTTGAATCCCACGTGGGTGGTTGTGATTGAGGAGTTCTGAAGATATTTCTTGCCTTGACATGTTTCTTTGGTGATACCGGCTAGAGCGAGAGGATTTACCATGGAGGGGTGCACTAGGTGCATGGAGTGCCCTGGATCTGGTTCTGATGGATATGATGTGATAGGCATGTGGTGGTGGCTACCCATGAGAGGTGGGCCACATGATTTTGGTGGAAGGTGCTTGCTCTGGCCAATTAAGGACCATCGTGGGTTGATGCCTTGGACACGGGACTATGTTAAACGTGCATGCCACAGGCCCTGAATGGGTGGGGCCCATTCTGTTGAGTTAGTGCGGACTAAGCCAGTTTTGTGGGAGGAGAGGTGCACGGGGTTTAGCCCTAGGAGCATAGTGAGAAGGATGCCGACGGTTTTTTCGGCTACCCTCATCACGATCCCAAGTGTATACGTCATGCCGTATGCTGCTCCACTTAGGGGCAGACTAGCGAGGAATGTGCTAGCTCTTCAGCGGTGTTCACCTAGACGCCGTGCAACATCGATGATGGTGATCCTGTTGGGTCCAGGTGTACATACTCCGCAGAGTTCAAACTATACATATAGCCGCGATCTCGGTCATGATCATTCTTGTGAACTGTTTCACCCCACTAGTCTTCTCTTGTGCTCTGCTTTTCTCTCCCATGAAGCTAAGGTATGGCTTGAGGCCGATTAGACGAGGGGCGCGCGGAGGCCGCCTCGTTGACTAGATTGAGAGAATGAGGGTGTTGTGAGGGATGATGAGTGGTGAGTCGCGATGATGATGAGTGGATGGTGAGAATTAGATTGTGGATTGGGTTTAGAAAAGATTTATACACTACTTTTTATGCTATTCTGCATGTGCTAAGGATGCAAACTACAGCCAAACTAGTAGGATCGCCATATCTCTTTATTTTTTTATTTTCCACTAAAGCTCATTGGTGCTGATCATGGCCTGCACACATCTGACGGTGTGCAGATTTCTTGACTTGCAGTGATGTAGAGATTAGTAGCTGGTTTCGTTCTACACTCTGGATGTGAGATCGTCAAGCTTCACTTCCACTCTGATGTTGTATGACTCTGTAGTCAGTTGTAAATTGGACACCCGTGATAGCCGAGATATTCTGGGACTATCACAGAGGGGCAAAAAGGTCAGAATTTCTATTTTAGAAATCCCGGTCTGTTATACGGGGTTCCCCAAGAAACAAATATCAGCCGATAAAAAACACTGACAATATTGTTTGCATGAATATGCTACTTTTGTGAAATTTATTATATAATATTATATAAAAATATTAATATAGCATTTGTATCAATGGTTCTAAAAAATATGATAATCATGTCATCATATTTATACTTGATCTATTTTGTATCAACAATCAATACAATGGTGAATCATATTCATACTCAAACAATTTGCAAACAGTTAAACAAACATTCATTGTATAGGCTGTTTATTCATTCGCCTGTGACGTAGAAAATACATGTAAATAATTTGTTGTTTGTGGGTTGTACATGCTCTGCTCTGATGATTAGCACAAAGTTGGTAATATAAGCCATATGATTGTATGATCTAGTGCAAACCATGAGTGACGTAATTTGGCACAGACACGCCCTTTCATGTGGTCCACATGTGCTTGCCACCTTTTCCCTATTCCTTGTTCTTAGATTGGATCACAATGCAAATTGCGCCGGCCGATCCGTACTTTTTTGTTAGAACCGCAAGGACTTTATCAGTGCTCTGAAGATAGGTAAAATAGGTAAGCATGTGATTCTATACATACCTTATTTCAGCGCAATCAAAATCGTCCAAATGCCTTGTCCGAGAGGAAAGAGAATTAGAGGCACCGGTGCATGTGGCACGCAATTATCTCCGGGTCCATGCCTTTCCTGGAAGCAATTGAGTGAGGCGTGGTTCTACAGTACGCATGCATCACCGCCATTGATAATGAAATGTGTGTGGTCACATGGTTGGGGGAAAATGGTGGAATAAAATAAATCCCGGATGATTCATATGGCATCTTGGCTTACAAAATTGATTTCTGTATGGGCTTGTAAACATTGACGTTTCATCAAATCTGTTTCATGCGAAAGTGGATCCTGTCAATTTTCTCCAAAATTATCGCTTATCAAAGAGTCTGTCTATACTACATCCGTATGTTTAGTCGCAGAGAAAAATACATCCGTCTGTTTCACAGTAAGCTAGCACTCAGATTTTTTCTTCTTATTTTCTTCTTCCTCGTGCCGCCCCGCCACTGCCCAGCGCCTTCCTCCCCCTGGCCGACCCCTTCTATAGCGGCCGGAGTTGGAGAAGAAAGGGGGAGAGGCTTCCAGAGCCCTAGCCACCGCTGCCGCCGTCTTCGTCTCCAGTGAGCACAGATCCAGGAGGAGGAGGAGGAGGAGCCCGCCTACCTCGTCGGCGCCAATGCTGCCGAAACCCGCCACCACCGAAGGAGAGAGGGAGGAGCCGCATGGGTGCCAGGGCACGGACATCGCGGACGCTCCAAATCAGACGTCTTCCTTCTTCCCCGCGCGAATCGGATGACTGCCGCCCATCGCGTGTAACAGCCGGGCAACACACTTGGTTGCTGTTTAGCGTTTCTGTTATGAAAAGTTATGTTCGTCTGAGGACAAAGTCCTGGCATCCAGTTTTTCATTGCCTTCCAAAGAGGAATGCTGCTGAATTCAAACACAGCTAATACTTTGCTCCCTGTTCTCTTTCTCCAGTCAACTAATTAGTCGGAGTGGGTTTCCAACCACCAGGATGTTGATCCTAATGCTGGTCATCTCAACTTCTAGAACCCGAGTACGTGACACCTAAGAACAGCATAAGCGTTTTTTCTTGTCCAAGAACCAAAAAGTGGGAACAAAAACATAATGAATCACACAGCGCAAAAAAGGTGATGTCCACCAACCCCATTCCCATCGTGCTGCCAGGCCTGGAAAATTCTACTCGCTGTGATCATGTATCAACAGCTTATCGCTATAACTCTTACACTGATATTTCTGTGATCAACGACTGCTAATTTACAAGAAACAAAATAAAATTTTCTGTCTCATCATCGAAAGGTCCTAACAGCATGATCGAAATCCATGCCACGACATTTCGTACAACAACAACAACAACAACAAAGCCTTTAAGTCCCAAACAAGTTGGGGTAGACTAGAGTTGAAACCCAACAGAAGCAATCAAGGTTCAGGCACATGAATAGCTGTCTTCCAAGCACTCCTATCTAAGGCTAAGTTTTTGGGTATATTCCATCCTTTCAAGTCTCCTTTTATTGCCTCTACCCAAGTCAACTTCGGTCTTCCTCTGCCTCTCTTCACGTTACTATCCTGACTTAGGATTCCACTACGCACCGGTGCATCTGGAGGTCTCCGTTGCACATGTCCAAACCATCTCAACCGGTGTTGGACAAGCTTTTCTTCAATTGGCGCTACCCCTAATCTCTCACGTATATCATCGTTCCGAACTCGATCCCTTCTTGTATGACCGCAAATCCAACGCAACATACGCATTTCCGCGACACTTAGCTGTTGAATATGTCGTCTTTTCGTAGGCCAACATTCTGCCCCATACAACATAGCAGGTCTAATCGCCGTCCTATAAAACTTGCCTTTTAGCTTCTGTGGTACCCTTTTGTCACATAGGACACCAGACGCTTGCCGCCACTTCATCCACCCTGCTTTGATTCTATGGCTAACATCTTCATCAATATCCCCGTCCCTCTGTAGCATTGATCCTAAATATCGAAAGGTATCCTTCCTAGGCACTACTTGACCTTCCAAACTAACATCTTCCTCCTCCCGAGTAGTAGTGCCGAAGTCACATCTCATATACTCAGTTTTAGTTCTACTAAGTCTAAAACCTTTGGACTCCAAAGTCTCCCGCCATAACTCCAGTTTCTGATTCACTCCTGTCCGGCTTTCATCAACTAGCACTACATCGTCCGCGAAAAGCATACACCAAGGGATGTCCCCTTGTATGTCCCTTGTGACCTCATCCATCACTAAAGCAAACAAATAAGGGCTCAAAGCTGACCCTTGATGTAGTCCTATCCTAATCGGGAAGTCATCCGTGTCTCCATCACTTGTTCGAACTCTAGTCACAACATTGCTGTACATGTCCTTAATGAGCCCGACGTACTTCGTTGGGACTTTATGTTTGTCCAACGCCCACCACATAACATTCCTTGGTATTTTATCATAAGCCTTCTCCAAGTCAATAAAAACCATGTGTAGGTCCTTCTTCTTCTCCCTATACCGCTCCATAACTTGTCTTATTAAGAAAATGGCTTCCATGGTTGATCTTCCGGGCATGAAACCAAATTGGTTCATAGAAACCCGCGTTATTGCTCTCAAGCGATGCTCGATAACTCTCTCCCATAGCTTCATAGTATGGCTCATCAACTTAATTCCTCGGTAATTTGTACAACTTTGAATATCCCCTTTATTCTTGTAGATCGGTACCAATATACTTCTCCTCCACTCATCAGGCATCTTGTTCGATCGAAAAATATGGTTGAACAGCTTGGTTAACCATACTACAGCTATGTCCCCGAGGCATCTCCACACCTCGATTGGGATACCATCCGGTCCCATCGCCTTACCTCCTTTCATCCTTTTCAACGCCTCTCTGACCTCAGATTCTTGGATTCTCCGCACAAAGCGCCTATTGGTGTCATCAAAAGAGTCATCCAACTGAAAGGTTGTGTCCATATTCTCACCATTGAACAATTTGTCAAAATACTCTTGCCATCGATGTCGGATCTCATCCTCCTTTACCAAGAGATGCTCCCTTTCATCCTTAATGCACTTAACTTGGTTGAAGTCCCGTGTCTTTCTCTCACGAACCCTAGCCATCCTATAAATGTCCTTCTCTCCTTCCTTCGTACTCAAATGTTGGTAAAGATCCTCGTACGCTCTACCCTTTGCCACACTTACAGCTCGCTTTGCAGTCTTCTTTGCCACCTTATACTTCTCTATGTTTTCCACACTCCTGTCATGGTACAAGCATCTATAGCATTCTTTCTTCTCCTTAATAGCCCTTTGGACTTCCTCGTTCCACCACCAAGTATCTTTAGCCTCACGTCCCCTTCCTTTGGTTACTCCACACACCTCTGAGGCTACCTTCCGAATGTTGGTTGCCATCTTGTCCCACATATTGTTTATGTCGTCTTCTTCCTTCCAAGAGCCCCCTTTGATAACCCTTTCCCTAAATACCTCTGACGTCTCTCCTTTCAGTTTCCACCACTTTGTTCTTTCAATCTTAGCTTGTTTATCCCTACGGGCACGCATCTGAAAACGAAAATCTGCCACCAAAAGCTTATGTTGAGAAACAACACACTCCCCTGGTATCACCTTGCAATCCAAGCATGCTCGTTTGTCCTTTCTTCTTGTGAGGACAAAGTCAATCTGACTACAGTGTTGTCCGCTACTGAAGGTCACTAGATGAGATTCTCTCTTTCTAAAGAAAGTGTTGGCTATCATCAGGTCAAAAGCTACCGCGAAGTCTAGAGCTTCCTCCCCCTCCTGATTCCTACTACCATACCCAAAACCTCCATGAACTGCCTCGAAACCTGCGCTTGTAGTACCTACATGCCCATTAAGATCTCCTCCTATAAAAAGCTTCTCACTACTAGGTATAGCTCTAACCAGGCCATCTAAGTCTTCCCAGAACTGTCTCTTAGCACTCTCGTCGAGGCCTACTTGGGGAGCATACGCACTAATTACGTTCAAGACCATATCACCAACGACAAGCTTGACTAAGATAATCCTATCTCCTTGCCTTCTCACTTCCACCACACCATTCTTGAGGCTCTTATCAATCAAAACTCCTACTCCATTTCTATTCGTGACTGTCCCTGTATACCAAAGCTTGAAACCTGTATTGTCCACCTCCTTCGCCTTCTGACCCTTCCATTTAGTCTCTTGAACGCATAATATATTTACACGCCTCCTAGTCGCGGTATCAACTAATTCTCTTAACTTACCTGTAAGTGACCCTACATTCCAACTACCTAAACGGATCCTAGTTGGTTCGACTAGCTTCCTTACCCTTCGCACCCGTCGACTCTGATGCGAAGACCCTTGCTCATTTTTCACTACACCCGGGCGCCGATGTAGCGCGCCACTAAGGAAGCGACGACCCGATCCTTGGTTACTTGACGCCATGCCCAGATCACGACACGGCGCGTCACGGGGGTGACGACCCGGCCCTTGCCCATTTAACACCATACCCGGGTTCCGATATGGCGCGTCGCTAAGAGGGTTACGCCCCAACGATTTTCTTTCGGGTTTCATCTCCATTTAAGTGGCTAAGTTTTTACATTGGCTCGCCACGCCTAACACAACCCTCCTCCTTTACCAGGGCTTGGGACCTGCTATGCTGGGACACCTTTGGAGAAATAATTGATTTTCCTGTTGCTCATGTAATCAGAGACAATGATCATGAAATTTTACAAAGAAAAATGGTGAAACTAAAATTGCAGAGGAAAAAAAATCTACTACAGTGGCCCTGGAATTAAATCAATGGTCTTCATTGGTTCAATTGATCAAGAGCCTCCAAGAGTATAGTTCTGAAACGGTTGCAATCAAGCCTCACATTCTGTGTATCCATGAAGGTTTGTCTGACAAACTCGAATCCATTCTTGTGGAAAGCAAGTGGGTTTCTGAAGATCTCGTGATCCAGGGGGTATTGCTCCGTGAGGCTGCTTTCGTGCACACCTATGCTGTAGTGCTTGTATCTCAAGCCCATTTGTTCTGCTGGGTAGCCAAAATCAATCCTGCATATCCCATCTAGGGCACCCCAAGGTACAATCTGAATTAGTATGGCACTGTGTGGAAGGAACACACAATTTGTGAGCCCAGCACCATGGACACCCATCATCACATCGACGGAGTTAACTACCTTGGCAAAATGAGCGACATTGGAGTTCACATTGGCCTCTTCAACCACCACGTCATAGCCTATCTCCTCAGCCATGGCCACAATCTCCTTGAGATTGAGGAACATTCTTGTCCTTTGCCTAGAGATAATCAGCAACCTTGGCCTGGTCTTCGGGATCTCACCAAGTGCTGTTACTGCATCCCTAGGCAGCGAGTAGGTCCTGCGCATGAACCGGTTGAAGTCCACCATTGAGTAATTATGTGGAGCCTTTAACGGGTCAATTGTGAACTCCATGTAAGCATGAAGACCAACGATGGCATGCTTGAAGCAATGCACTTCATTGTCTTTGTTGAAATCAATCAAGGGGTACTTAGTTAACTTCTCAAACACAACTGCATACTTCCTTGTCCACCAAATAGCCATGTCTGTGATTAGGAATTGAACTTCACCATTGAACTCACTTGCAGTCGTGAAAAGGGGGACAAGAACGTCGGTGAAGTCATGGAATAGATTCCCAGTGTATCCAGTCAGAGCAAAGATCACAGCAGGCACGTCATGGTACTTGGAACACTCAGGTGCCACTTTGCTGGATTTCACTGTCACCTCTGTAATATGATTGAGGCATAATTCATCACCTTTGCGAGGGTAAGGCTTAATTTTCCATTGTTCATTTCTCTTTGAACTTGAACTTATAGGTTCCATGTAAATGACCAAACTGCCATTCGGATGTATTCTGATGTTACCTCTCATCTCACAGATATTTGCTCTGAAGTTTGAGAAATCACACAATGGTTTGTACCACTCCACATTATCCAATGCTGAAAAATGGACAACTGTCAGTGGAGCAGACAAAATCAAACAAGATGGATATATAAGTCATTGTCTCATAGTTAATGTGCAGAACGCCCATTAATCCAATTGAAGGATGAATAACTAGACAGTAAAAAGTGGTTTGTGGATCAATTCTTTTTACTATCACCAGAACCAGCAGAATCTGAATGATATATTCTGTTTTCTCTCAGCACACATCCTATACTCTTATAAAGCTAAACCCCACTAGAGATTTCTCTCAACATGCAAGCTATCCACATCAACAATCCACTAGAACTTGCAATTATAGCCAACTAGCATATGTAATTATGATGGTTATCTCTTCATCCACTAACATGCACTTAGTTGTCCACAGATGTGTCAAACCATTCACGAAAATTAATTTTAGATAGTTTCATTCATATATCTATAAATATAAATAGTCTAAATTATCTGGAATCCCCGCAGCAACGCGCAGGGTATTCTCCTAGTTTTATTTATCCAAAGAAATTACTAACCTGCTTGATGAGATCTGTCTCGACCATTTCTCTGGTCAACATCCGGAGTGAGCTTAAATTCTGCATCTGTTTTGTCATATGCAACAACATCAGCAGGACCAAAAAACACCATGAACAAATATCGGCACTGTTATGCATAATAAGTATCAAAAGGCACACTGATCTAAATCAATGACACAAAACAAAAAATCGCAAAGATGCAATAAAAAGAAATCACACTGATCTTCCCCCTTACAGGTTATTTATTCAGTTATACATTGGCTTTGTACATGGGCTACACTACAGAAGTCAACATCACAGGATTTGGTTAGAGTGGCATCTCAACGATTGGCATAGGTGGCCAAGGAGTATTTTTAACCCAAGCACATGGGTGATAGTGTGAGATCATGTGATGAAAAATTGGTTTGATATGAAATTGGCATTGCAAAGTGATTCGAATTACGGCATAGGGCGATATGCATGTGATGCTTATATATGCTTGTGATAGCATGGTGATTTGGTATTGTTGCATGACATGCTCATGTGAGATGTTGTGCGGATTGATTTGAGTCAAGTCGTGGACTTGGGCTCGTACGCGATTGTGTGTTTGTTCATGTGCAGGTATTGCTTGAGGCGGAACATGGTCGATGACGGACTGAAACTAGGTTCAGGGAGGAACTGAGGTTTCGGGACTAAGTTCAGGGAGGAACTAAGTCCTATCGGTCAAGGATGTCATGCGGGACGTTTGGGCTAAGAGAACAATGTACGTGAAGGCGATCACTCCATGAGACATACACGGGAGATGTATGGGCTATGGTGTGGTGTTGGTCTTGGTCGGTGCGGCTAGGACGGTGTTGCTCAAACATGCGATTAAGGTCGCAGATGTGCATTGGCATACATATGTGTACGTGATGCCTAGATGGTGTCTAGGTTGGACATGTTTTGGTGCATGCACGAGCCTTGACGATTGGCTGTGTTTGCAAGGAAAGAGTCCATGCTGGATTCAGATAGGGGCAAGCAGCTGGTGCCGTGATTTAAGGAGAACCAAGGCTGGTCGGACTTGGTCCTCTTGTGATGCGTGGTTTCCTGGTGCATGTATGGGTGCATAGATGGCTGTTGCATTTGGCTGAGTAAACGTGCTGCATGCATGTAGTTTGCGTGCATGGCTGAGGAGGAGTTGGCTCGGCAGATAAAAGGAGACCGACGAGGAGCTTAGGTCCGTGTGCGACGATAGGAGAAGCTGCAGTGCAGAAGAGTTTCTAGTGGCTGTTTTAGGGCTTAGGGATTTTGTGGAGAATCCTTTTGTGAATGCTTGTGTGATGCATCTTGTAAACATCTTGGAGTAATAAAGATCAAGGTTTGATAATTGATGAGCTGGTAATCTCGTTCCTTCACTTCGCTCTTTGCTCATGTTTTGTATGCCTAGCCTTTAGTATTAGATTGATTTCTTATTCTCACGAATAGATTTGTTTCGATCCATCTAAAACTGTGCTAGGGAATCAAGCTTTTGATTTGAGAAGTTTCGTTGATTAAGTTTTTAATGATTTTGCATAATCACGAAATTAAGCCTTGATCAGTTCTCGTCACCATCAGACACAGCGCACTTGTTTATTTTATATCTCGAGTTATAGACCTCCGATTGACGTGATTCCAACTGGGTTAGTTCACAAACTTCATATAGTTTATTGTGTTAAATTTGGAGATCAATTGGAGCTGCGGTTTTCTGTCGAGATATTTTTTAGTGAAGGTACAGTGTTCTGTCCAGAACCTGAACCGAGATGTAATTTGGTTTTGTGTTTAGGGGGAAGTTTTAAAATTAACTTTTGGCTTCCGCAATCATTCACCCCCCTCTGATTGCCTATCTTTGAGTGAATCGATCCTACAGATAGTCTAGTCTATGGATTGAGTTTAATTAGTGTGTCGTAAGGCTATGTGTATCATGGTTATAGAGAGGTCAGGAGTGCTACATGGTTTTTGTATTCTCTCCATGTAACAATCTTGAAATTAATAAAGCTTCCCTTAGGAAAAAAAAAAGCAAATCAGTGTGGTCTCTCACCTTCCTGTTTGCCATTGTCGGTGCCATCAGTGGCATCGTGAATGGTATAATTCGAAACAGTTGGGAGGGTCAACTTTTGCTGCTGGTGCTCTTTGTGCCCCTCTTGCTGGCTTTTCCTTCCCTCGTCATCTTCCCCACCTACAAAGATGCCACCAGCAAAGATTCACAGGTAAAGCACATCAATTTCACTAAAAGAGCCTGAACTCGATCTAGCGATGTCAGACTCGTGAATCGAATACCAGCCCAACGAGAGGGATGAGCATCCAAAGCTGGAGCTAGACAAAGAAATTCTTGACGGATCCATCGGTGACGGCTCACCTAAAATCTCAGATGCAGTGGCTTCCACTGCCCTTTTCCTCTGCTCGGGCTCACTAGAGAGCATCCGTTCCTCCTCTTCACTGGTCCCTGCCGTAAAGCGAAGGCTCAGTGCTATGACATCTGAATTGAAAAATGCCAAGATTACCAAATTCATCGGTGTTGACTAGACCACTTGATTTGCTGAGAGGGAGGAGGTAATTAAGTGGTGGATTAGCAAGTTTTCACCTCTGGCGTTGGCGTTGGCGTTGGCTTCCTCGCCGGCGGTATCGTCGTCGACCACCTTTGGATCCCCGGAGGCAGAGGCGAGAGTGTCGGAGGATCTCCCGTCGTCGGCGTCAACCCGCTGGCGGATCAAGAGCGAGCGCGGCGCCTGGTCCACCGACAGCCTGCCGTTCACTGAAATGAGATTCATCCATGAGCACCGTGTGTCCATAGATTCCAAGAGAACCAAGAGTAGTGAACAAATGGCAGTGGGCCTGGACACCCCAGTGCTTACAGTTGAAGAGGAGGGCGTCGGGCTTGGAGACGACGACGAAGGTGAGCGTGACGAGGAAGAAACCGATGACGAGGACGAGTAGACGCAGCCGCCGCGACTCGTGCCGAAGGCTCCTCACCAGTTTCCCGCGCTCCACCGACTTCATCTCCGCCCTCCCTCTCTCCGCCACCACCGCCCAAACAAGCTCCCGCCTGCTACGCCTAGCTCGCTCGCTTGGAGGAGATGCGCAGGCTAAGCGAGTTGGAGAGGAGGAAATGGGCAAACACGGATCGGTATGGACGCGAGCGTCGTATTTGACCACAGATGCGGAACAGCGGAGGTGAAGTGGGAAAGGGTGAAGCGCTCGGCTCGTCGGGTGGAAGCTGGAAGTGGATGCATCGCTGAATGTTAATGCTAATGTGTTTGCTTCCTACTACTTTTTGGTCAGCTTTCGTTGACACTGTAGCATGGTGTGGGTTCTATCAAAAGAGCAGCAAGAAATAACTTACCTTCGGAGGCTCTGGTCTTCCATCAGATCCTAACCGCCACGAAAGCAGGACGTATTTCGTCGAGCACACTTAAAAGAGAATTCGAATAATTCACGTTTTTCTTTCAGATCCAATAATAAGAATGAATTTACAATACTTAGTCAATTTTATACAATAAGAGTTCTTAGAAATATATTATTACAGTATCAAGTTCAGAGTGCGGAATTTAAATAGCGGAATTACAATAAATATCTAACGGTAAAATACAAGGATCCATCTGTGCCCACTAGAAGAATCCTCCACATAACAGCTACTCTTCAAGCTGCACTTACAACAGGAGTAATAAACCCTGAATACACAATGTACTCACAAGACTTACCTAACTAGTGGGAATAACTTTTCGACTCCAAATGATATGATAAGTTTTTTGGTTGCTGAGTTTTCTTTTTACGGAAAGCAATACTAGCAGTGAATCCTTATGTATGTTTCTTATTAGCA
This sequence comes from Miscanthus floridulus, assembly GCF_019320115.1. Taxonomy (NCBI): domain Eukaryota; kingdom Viridiplantae; phylum Streptophyta; class Magnoliopsida; order Poales; family Poaceae; genus Miscanthus; species Miscanthus floridulus. Next base: position 58,379,783 of record NC_089586.1, on the reverse strand, counting down.
GTCATGATTATTTCATTATCTAGCCATTCTATATAAGCACATATTCTACTTTCAAACAAGAGTTGAGCAAACAGATCTATTTTATAATTTTTCATCTTCTAGTTCTTACTACGGTGCTAGACTGTAGACAAGCCACACCGGATTACCCGGCAATTCACGAATCAATGTGCCCAGCTGGGTACCCCGAAACACATGACCCGCTTATACCGTAGGCACAAGCAGGACCAACCCACCACTCTCCTGTCAAGGGGTCCAGGTCCTCATCCAAACTTGGACTAAGCCCCCACACATGAGTCCCGGACTCAGTGCGGTGCTTAGACCTCCACCATCCCCGTCTTCATTCATTCGGTCCGAAAAGAGCCAGAACCCATGACAAGAGAGCAACGAGCCTTACATGCTTCAATAAACAAGTATGTGCTCAAGATAATAAGTCTGTGACCTGCCTAGAACCCAATGCAATGGCTGGTCCTTAACCGACACGGGCAGGGAAAACAATATAACCAAGCTATGCCCCATTGGCCACGGGACACAACCTCTTACACCCACCAATACCTGTACCATATCCCTACTCGGTCTCTATTTCCTTTCAGCATTTTATCACAAGTGATAATAATAATCACTTATTGTAAATAACGGCAGGTTACTCATGCTATCAAAAATCCTAAGCATAGCCGCTACTCGCACCTATACTAGTAGGACTCATATGATAGATATATTTATATAGGTGGTTTTCATAAAATGTCCGTAATTTAAATGCACATCATAAATATATATATATATATATATATATATATATATATATATATTCAGTGCTTATTTAAAATAAGGGTTATGCACCGGAGCTTGTCTTAAGCGGGCGCGGTGTCAGCTCAGTCAGTCCGTGACAGCTCCAGGACTTCCTCGTGCACAAGGATCTCCTTCTCGTACTCTTCAATCACCTCCTCATACTCCTGCTCGCCCTCGGTAACGAACTTCACCAACTCGTTCTCTACATGCACGCAATGACAATGCAACACTCAATATTAAGGCAACAGTAGTTCTTAAAATAAGAATACATCTACTAAGCCACTAAGCTAGCTCTAATGACTACGATACCGAGCTAATCATCACTCCCATCAAACTCGTAGGGTTTCACCTACAAGTGCTACTTAGCAACTAAAATATATTCTTACTCTTATTAACGATTTCCTATATACTACAACAAGGAGTACTTGGCTACCATATTTCTTAACCTATTCTAAGGCTACAAAAATTATAGTGAGCACATAATAATGCAATGAATCTACTGTAAAAATTCCATGGTCAAAGCTATTACCAAATTTCCACGAAAATTCCTACAAATACTAATCTAAATAATACTAAATACTCACAAATGATTTAATAGCCGCTGGTATCAACAAATATATATATATATGAACTAAATACACTAACAGATAGATCACAATTTTAGGAACCTAACAAAATTGGTTTCGCAATTTTTGGACATCTACATGATTTTATATGATTTACTAAAGTTCAACTCAGAATTACAAATGAAAAGCTATTTCTATTTTACATGAAAACTCTAAACCGATTTTGGTCCACGCGGCCCACGCGATGCAATGCGCGCGTGAGAGCGCGGTGGCCCACAGGCGAGGCGCGGCCTATGGCGAGGAGGCCTGCGCGCGCTGGCACATATGCAAAAACGCCCTTGGGCTATGAGCAAAACAACCCGCAGTCCATGTTACTATTCCTAGAGACAACACTTATGCAAAAGAACCCTTGGACCTTTCTCTTCTTTACAACGGTGAGGCCCTCGGTCACCTATGCGCGCGCCGACGATGGCATTAGGCGGCCACGCCGGCCAGCCGGGACCCGCGCTGGCACCACTAACGGGCCAACCTCCGTCTACAACCCTAGTGCCTACACTAGCCTAATTTACAGGAGCGGCGGAGCTCGCGAAAGTGATGACCATGGCGTGTGCCCATGCGTGACAGCGGCATGGCCATGCCAGCCACCCTAAGCCACCATGGGGTGAACTAGCTAGGGCTATAGCATCACTATCTTACCCTGGTCGCATCTGTAGTAGTGGTTTGGCCAGAGGTTCCCCGAACAGGGCTGGCCACATGTGGGTAGTGGGATGTGGTGGCACTCCGAGATGGCGCGGCCACGTTAGTGGCTACAGCGAGGTGGTAGAGGTGCAAGTGAGGTGCGCAGGGTGAAGTGGAGGTGAAGGTGAAGTTCGTGGTGTAGCTGGATTGACGAGGGTGGAGCGGTGGTTGGCTGCCCTCAACCATGGCCGGTCCCGGCCTTAATGGCACGGCGGAGGGGAAACTCCAAATTGGAGTTCGTCATGGCTCGATTCAAGGTGGGGTGGGGACGGTTGGCATGCGAACATCAATGCGCATACATGGGCACGTGAAATTGAAGGCAAGTGCCTACGCCCTGGCTCACCATAGCCACGACACGATGGTGGAAACAGAGGCAGTCGGGCGCATAGAGGTGGGCAAGGGAGAAATGAGAGGACGAGAGGCGGTGAGGATGGGGTCGTTAGCTAGTGAGTGCACCCTGGCACGATGTGGCTGGCGCAACCAATATGGCCTGCGCTCGAGGTCGGCGTGGCCCACGCGTCGTAGTGCCATAAATGGCATGGCGACGGTGGTCCAACCCCGCGCGCACAACGCCCAGGCGGACTAGAGGCGCAGCATAGTGTAGCGGCAGGCGAGAGCGAGACGGTGACGCGACGGCAGTAGCAGCATCATGACATGCAATGGGGCAGCACGTGGGGTAGGTGGCCACGATGCTCGGTTGTGCGAGCAGCAGTAACGCACAACAATGGTAGCAGGCGGTGGGGCAGTGCGACAGGACGAGTCGACATTCATGGCTCCATGCGGTGGTAGGCCACAGAGGCTAGTGAAGTGGCCAGAGTAGTAGCATGGTAGCGGGATGGGACGTTTGCATGGTAGGGTGGCAATGGCGGCTAGGATGCCAGGCCCACATGGCAGCAGCAACGCGCAGCCAGGCTGACTGTCCTACGGTGGACCATCGAGCGCGCCAATGCAAACATGTTGTGCACTGACCCGGGTGACCATGCCCATGCGAGGGATAGCTCGACGCGGCGGCGACAACCACTGACCCACGGTGACCATGCCCACGCAAGGGAAATAAACCAGAAACGTGTTGTGCACGGATTTTAAAGCATTGACCACTACTAAACCGTTGATCCAATACCCAAACCACTTTCGCTATACCAAAGAGGGTACATTAGGCTACTAAAACAGGCCCTGACATTACTTTGCTTCTTAACTAAAACTTTCTACAAAAATTGATGAATAAAGCAATGTCTACCCTTTCCAAAGATCAATACATTTTCTAAGTTTTTAGTTGAACTCTATTTGAGATTGCATTTCTAAGCTATTGGAAATCTTATCTAGTAATATCATTTTTCGACCGCACGTATTTCATTGTCATCTACAAAGTTTGTACTTTAAACTTTATTCAAGTATCACATACATGTTCTATAGCATTTTTTTCTTAATAAAAATTGGTTTTAATAAACCCTAAATGATATAACATGACTCTGGAATTAACTTTTATTTCACATTTCTGTTGATCGTTTCGTGTTATAGAAATTGATCTACACACTCTATTACATGCATTAACACATAAACATGATGCTCATGACACATTTTAGTAAATGATTTATGGTGTAACACCGAGGGTGTTACAAGCCTTTTCCTGTTTCACCATCGAGGCATCGACCAAAGCAGAGTACGGGTGTCAAGAACGAAAAAGACGGAGTACCGGTGACCTCAGTGGGTGACTTTTGGATGAACCAGTGTCAAACTCACAAGTAACATTTTTTATGGAAATAGGAGGGGTACCTCTACTGTGCTTTTATTAAATTTAAAAAAACTGAATACAGGTCTTACAATGAGTCTCAAGAAACATATAAAGAAATGAAAAATATCTAAAGAACTACACATAAGTTTCTAGCCATTAAGAGCTAAACTACTTTTGCTCAAAGAATAACTTGGACAAATTCTCTTCTGAAGACTGATCTGCAATGAATAATTGAAGGCTACACTTGCTTGAAGATGACATCATTTATAACGATTCAGATAGACCAAGACATTGTCACAATAATCTTCTTTCCTTACGAAAGCGATCAGTAAAGAAAAGCCAAGTCGAGTACAAGAAAAACTAATAGCTTCCTTTCGTTATCTGCATCTGCTTTCCTCAAAAGGTCTAGCTTTGACAAAATCAATAGTTTAGTTGGTTGGGTCCTGTCGATCAAGTTATAGGAGCTGCTTGCTATCTATCAAAGGGTAGAAAAATACCACGTTTGCATTGAAGGAATGTCGCATCTAATTGGATAGATCCGTGATTTCAAGTAGTTCGTGCTTTGGCGGCAGGGGACTATAGGCCATGAAAACCCACCCTAGGTATCTCCACCTGTGGATTGAGAGTAAAAACCAGTGATTTTCGTATCTCCCGCTGGCACATGATTTCTATTACTTTTTCTTGTTTCCTGTTTTGGAGATCCAATAAAGGAATGGTAAATCGATATCTGGGCTCGAGCCAGGGTACTTATCTTCCCGTCTATAAATCAATGACCAATAAAAGACCAAAGGGGTGATAAATCAAGGGGCGGACATGAGCAGTTGGAAGTACCTTTGCCCTGGACTGGGGGATAGTATCGTGCGCTAATCCTCTTATTAGTATTAAAGTGGAGATGACATTATCACAATCCTAATGTGCTTTGGCGAACAACTTTTTCCCAATGCGTTGGAATCGTATCTCCTTAGGTTCTTTGCTTTCATTTGATTTTGATGAAAGAAAAGAAATCAATGGCATTTGCCGAGGAACTACAACATATGAACAGCTAGGGATCGGAATACTACAACCGAACCAGCTATCCTAGGCAGGTGATAGGAACAGTCTAAGGGGCTAGATTTGAATCGTTAGTACTAGTAGGAATCGCATCGCTATTCCTTCTCTACTTTGCTGTGGCCATATGTATCGTACCAAAGTAGGTATTGAATTTCTCAAGGAAGCGGATAGGTTTTAGTTGCAAAAAGAAGGAGCCCTCCCCGCGGAGGAAGCTTATAGTCGGTCAACTATTGCGAACCCCCTCTAGGTGTAAATATCCGGTTAGCAGATGACGGATAGCGCAGGAGGAAAGGATTCTTTTAGGATTCGGTAGGTTATCAAATTGTTGGATTAGAAGGAAGTAGTGCAATCAGAAAACATAACGAATTGGATAAGATCGGAAGAAAGGCCCTATTATTAATGAGAATAGTAATTCACTATCACTACTGCTCTACTTTGTCACAGGATCACATCACTGCCCTTCCAGTGAGTTCAAAATGTTTGTCCTAAGCATTCTATACTTTTCTAGATGACTTGAACTTGTTTCAGAAGTGGGGCCTAAGCAAGAAGAAAATAACAATTGAGAAACTACTATCGAAAAGACAATAGCCAACAACATAGATTTGCCATGAACAAGGATCTTGCTACCTTATTGTGAATTCCTTTTTTATTCAATTGTGTACTCATTCCTGTTGTTGTGCCATTAGTTACTTGAGTGTGTGAAAGAGAGCATGATGCCGACCAAGTCACAAAATAGGTTCTCTTGATTTCAAAGTAATTTGTTGATGCTTACACAATAGGTAGACCCCACTCTTCTCTTTTTTCTCCTATCCGCCTTGCCTCTCTTTGAAATGACACTCTCTTTTCTAAGTGTGCTCTTTTCTTTTGTAGTACCTATTAGTAGAAGATTAGCTGGAGTCATTCTAGTTAGAAAGTATCATATACGCTTTCAATGTCTACTTCAAAGCTGAAGGAAGAATGGAGAGAGGGAAGCCAGCGGATAAAGATGTGACTAGTCAACTAGGTGAGAAGTTGCCTAAGCTCATTTTCAAGAAGTCATGGTCTGTGTTTGAGTGTGAACCTATTAGTAGAAGATTAGTTGGAGTCATTCTAGTTAGAAAATATCATATACGCTTTCAATGTCTAGTTCAAAGCCAAAGGAGGAATAGAGAGAGGGAAGCCAGCGGATAAAGATGTGACTAGTCAACTAGGTGAGAAGTTGCCTAAGCTCATTTTCAAGAAGCCGTGGTCTGTGTTTGAGTGTGAAAAAGTTTGCATCCCTAAACCTGTACTGAGTAGGGATTGAGTAGGATCTCTCTCCATTGATGAACACTCATCAGTAAATAAAGAAAAGTAATATGGGTTGTATCACAATAGCTCCAGGCATGTATCATAAATTAGATTCTCCTATCCTTGACCTACGGCCTTGTATTAAGAATGGAATTTGGCTATTTCCTGCTAAAAAATGGTTTTAGCAAACCCGCATATCCAGCATAGAACCATAGATGGTGTATAAATAATAAGAGCTATAAGAAGAGGCTTGCTACTTAGGTATTAGAGCATTACAGCTAAAACTACGGGCAGAAGCATCTAAAGCGCTATAAAAACTAGAATGCTGATGACGGTTAGTGTTCTGAAGAAGCCCATAGAAATACTATAGCATAACAGTAGATGTAGTAGTAATTGAATAGCGTATCTAGTGCGTCATGGATCTTGAACCTCTCGGCAGCGTTGAAACACTAAGGAAACTTTATATGTGTAACCCCACTCTAAAGCACTCTAATGGAATTGTCTCAAATTCACATCTTCTAGCAGTAGCTAGATCTTTTTGATGAACATTAGCGTAGCTTATGAAAATACCATTTGTTGTTTTGTTCGTTAGAAAAGATCATTAAGGGTGGCCCAGAGGAAGAAATTCAGAATGATCAAACAATTGAAAAGATGTAAAGTAATAGCAAGAGTCTGAAAAGCTTCACCAAGTCATCAATAGGTGTTCATAAGTAACATGTCATATAAAGGAATGGTGAAAAGAGTAAAAAAGGCCAAAGGACAAAGGAGAGGCCTATCATCACCATCATGTCATAGTTGACGACATCATATATCTTTACCGAGCAATAGTTGGATATTGTACAGCACAGCAATCCATCTGCGCTCACCTCCCGAGCAGCAATGTAGACACCTTCGTTAGATAGAGATTCGAGAGGGGGGTTCAGAAATTTGACCCGCATCTCAGCCATAGAGACGTGCTTTAGGTCAAGGTGAGATCTAAAATGCTTTATGAATTCAGTCCCCACTGCTTTCTTCTACAGCGCATTAATATGATACAACTAAATATCTGACCACACTCTATCTTTGAAGTGGCTATCATACTGGGCACTCAACAGCTTCCTATAGTGCACTCGCTCATCAGTCGCAACATTAATGCACTCCTCCATTCACCCATACCTCTCTTTCAATTCCCAATTACATGCTCTGGGAAAGAAGAATTACTAGCTCTCTAACACCGAGCAGATTCAAATAATAGGGCCACCAATGCCTCCAATGAATAAGTATTATTTACTACTTCTGTCTCACCTCACCCACCCCATAGCCCTCATGGGCAAAAAGCAGCTATTGCTTTCTTTCTCTTATGAGCATATTAAACCCTCAGAAAAGACAAAGAAAAGAGGCTCCACTCGGATGCTATTATATTAGTAAGGAACTCTCTTTACTGAAGAACTAGCTCTCCCAATACCGTCACTCGGGAAATAGAGAGCCTCCACCTTTTCCTAGAAGTACTATAAGGATTCTCCTACATATCTAGACTCAAGGAAAGACTTTTTCTAGGACAAGGAAGGAGATGCAAAGACAATAGAAAGCACCTTACTGGCAAAGATAAGCCTTTTGACAACTGGCGTTACATCTCAAACTGGTTTGTGTAATACACTTCTCGATGCGGTCTTGAAGGCCTATTTTGCTAACACTGGTGAAAAGTTCCTTGGTCTGCAAGAAAGACATAGTGTCCCCCTACCTAAAAGAGAGTCATTTTGCTTATGGAGAATCCAAGTCCGTTCCTCTTTCAAAAATCTAGAAGCTCTATCTTTGAAATTGTTCCCCAAGCAGTGGAAAAAAAGAGTGACCGATTAAGAAAATCAGTCCAATTTTTTGGAAGACGCAAAATGAGCATCCTCAAAAAGACCTCAACCTAGGGTGACCAGGATGGATGAGAGAAAAAAGAATTGTTTTGTTATCCCTATGACAATGAAATCAAAGGCCAACATCCTGATTCTATGAAAAGACTTTTCAATACAAGGCTTCCGAGAAAGATCAAGGCCAAAATGAAGAGAATGCGCCAGAGAACGGAGATAGACCATCAAAGAACTCCACAACAGAGCAAAAAAGAGAAAGGCAAGGCTCGCAAAGAACAAAGGCTCAACCATCAGATCCAACACAAAGCCCTTAAGATATTTAGAGGCTTGGACTACTCTCTCTAGTAAAAGAAAGGAAGCACAATGGGTGTTGCTCTATTTCTTATTAGTGAGGTATTCTTCTTCATTTCAGTATTATGGGCATTCTTCCATTCTAGTCTGGGACCAACAGTGAAACTAGGAGCTCAACGGCCATGGTGTAGGTTCCAACTCGATTTATCGGCTTCCTTTAGCTTTGTTACGGCATGTGTAGAACCATTCGTAGTAGCGTGCGTTCCCTACGTTAATTGATAGTGCTAGGTGATCATCGATAGCTTGGGCTAGGCCACGGCTCGACACATCCTCTGATAGTCCCTTTTTCTTGGCTTAAAGCCAATATGGATTGCTCCTAGTGATTCCTAGCGCTTTTATCCAATGATGCTATCCCCATGAATGAAAGAAATAAATCAATTAAATAGTTGTAGGCTCCTCTTTCGGATTCAATAGTAGTAGACTAGATGGCTGTAGTTCCGATCCTTCGGACCCTCCCTTTTCCAATTAATAGCTCGGATTTGTATCATCGGAGCAAGGAACAAGAAAGGTCTTGAGCTACCAAGAAGAATGCAAAGCATAGGGTGCACCCTGGCGGCTACTCTGGTTAATTGCATTACGGTGATCATTCTTTCCTTCTAGTCTTGTATCCATGCCCATGCTTTCTTCTTTGCGCACTGTTCATTATGTCCTTAGCCTCCACTTTGCAATAATTAAAAGTACTAGTACACTCAATCGCTGGTTCGACATCTGCCTTCCCTTCTCTAGAGCAGTTATGTAGATAGGAGTGGTAGGAACCAGCAAGCATGTTGCCATTTGAGGTAGTCCAACCTTCCTATTAATTAGAATTCTAGGTAACCCTATCATTGATTGACGGATCGGAGGGACTAAACTGTTCCCTTTCCTTGCTAGGGCTAGGTTATCTATTTCCTATTTGAGCTGTGCCATTAGATTAATCGTATCATGATCCTGGTATTGCTTGAGCATCTCTTTCTGATGAAACCTTTGCCCTTGCATTCTCCACTACACCTAGTAACACACATATCTTGGTAGGAATTCTTTAATCTATCTAAGGGAGGCTTATTCCTTTAGGCAGAGTATCCAGTTTGGCATTCCCCTTTTCTTTCTGATCATGGTCCTTCTCCTTTATCCAAATCAGAGGTGCGAGATGGCACCCGAGAGCCGAGAGCCTTATCCCTATCCAAGTGAAGGGTTGATTGAAATTCTAGTTTACTCTTATGCGCATTTAATCAAATGAATTGATTGAATACATTTCCTTGATTGAATTGAAAATTCATCATCGCCCTTTTGAGAGTTAGGAGTTAATAAAGTGGGCATACCTCACTAAAAAGAGAATCAAGCAGCAAAACCCTAGGACAAGGGATAGTGATATTCCTTTAACCAAGCAAGAAACCATCTCTTTCTTTCACACACATATATATAACTATTTCAAGAAGTCCAATTCACCACTATCAATGGAGCACTCTACTCTATACTATTATCGAGTGAAGATTTCATCGGAGCCGGGTCTGCTTGCTTTCATTGAAGGACAAGAGCTGATAGTTCCCTTCCCTTTCTTCGATGAACCCTTATCTTTCGATAGAGAAGTACAGCGAACAAAGCAAGATGAATGATAAGTCGAACGACAGAACAACCTGATGTTACTGCACAAAGTAATTCAGATTGTCATATTGAGATTTTGTCCTTCCTTTTTTGTACTTATTATTCCAAGCCAAAAGGCTATGTTCCCTCCCATACAGCTTGCAAGGCTCATAACCTAGTTGCTCTACTTACTTAATTCAGAAATTCAACAACCCTTGCCCGAAGAGAAACTCCCTTGAAGGGCCAAAACAATAGTAGAGTAGCAAGGTAAAAAACGGAGAGAGAACTAAAACCGAAGATACTTGGGTTGGGAGAATTCTTCGACAGTACTCCATTAACAAAATCAAAGTATAGACCAATTAGCCTTCCTTATTGCCCGAGATCATTACTCAAGTGTTGGCCAATAGACTAGTACCAGTGGTGGATACGAGAGTAAGTCCTAGACAGCTAAGAGAAACTCCTAGGTAGTGTTGTCACTGCACAAGAGGTGCACAAAGAAGAGAGCATGACACTGGATTTTGAAAACGAGCATATGATATGGTGAGACAACTTTCTCTTTTTTGAGGTGAGATGCTAGCCAGCCCTCTATTCATGGGTGAGATATCGACTTTACAGTGTTACCACATACCAAATCGTTCACTCTATCAGGTAATCAATCAATCTACATACAGACCCACCGACGTCATCTCACTTCTGCAACCTGCACCAGACCCGTATTATGTATTTTATGGCATAATCCTTATCTATTTAGGAGCGATAGCGAAGCCGCCCTATAGGAGTCAAAGGACGAAAGTCCATTGGACCTCCAAGCCATAGCAACCTCTTGGGGAAATTACGAGCACCGTGTTGCAAATGCACGAGATCAAAGAAATCCAAAAGACAAGCCAGCTCTACTCAATTCATCAACTAATCCTCTTCTAGAACTACCACCTAAACTCTGGTCTGCTTATTCTATTAGAAAGCTGCTTCTTCTATTCCCTAGCTTGAGTGTATTAGTAATAACTCCAATTTCGATTCGAATGCATACAACACACAATGCCCGCTTTTGTTAAGCATTATAGTCTCAATGTCGATAGCTTGCTTTGGACTACCGAAACGACTATATTGAGGAGGAAACAAGAATTCTCATAGATGATACAAAAAGCAACGTACTAAAAGCAGGAAAGTAGTAGTTGTAGGAAAGTGAGAAAGCAAAGAGAGGCACGTTTGTTAACAAAGCGGAACCAAAGACTTCTGCCTACAGCTAAACAAAACTTTCAACTATATTCAATTCCAAACTAAATCACAGTAGAAGTTATGGCAACTTAGGCTGGACCAAAACAGCAAGCGGAAGGTCTCCGAAAGTCCTACATTAGCACCAAGCCATCCCCCAAGGGAGGGTATAATGGAGTATGGGAAAATCCAGTTGCTAACGCTCCCGACTATAAGTTCTTCACAATTAGCATAACATTCTAGTACAGAGATCACCACTTGTTATGCCAGGGTCTCCTTTTTCGAGTTGGTTACTGAGATCTTCTTGTTGAGCAACGTTTTCCTAGCAATCTCTGCTTATTAGGGTGGCCTTAACCATCTCACAATGGCAAACTTCCTCAAACTACTCAATGAACACGTTGAGGCCTACCTATGGACTTCTTTCCAATATCCTCTATCTAAAAATAAAGTCGTTACGCATTTCTCGCTTCCGTTAAAACAAGGAAATGCAACAAAAAATAGGACGATTATGAAACTTTTTCTGTCCCCAACTTTTCCCACATTTATTCGTTTACTTTTTTGTATGACTAATTCAGGAAAGTCCCTCTATGGAGTGCTCGACTGATGTTCTCCATTTTAAGGATCCAAAAGTGGGTAACGCATTGCGATCTCTAGATTTTATGGTTGATGCTTATAATATACCCGCTGCAGAAGTGAAACCTGTTACCATCGTCATTTCAATCACAATTAAGGGAGACCAAACGGGTTCAAGGCATTGGGCAGAATGAACATTTTTTCCTCTCCTTTATCCAAAGCTGTTGGATTTCTACCCTTAACCAGTACGACGATAGGAAAGATAAGTTGATAAGCGAACTCAAAAATGGATCGATTCTAGAAGAAGAGACCTCGACTCTTAGTTTAGTAGAGTATAGTCCACGGTGAACGAACGAGTCCCTAGGATAAGTGAAATTGGTAGGTCGAGCTAAGCCAGATCATTAGTAATCAAGATTAGACCAAAATAACTACTGGGGAAATCCTCAACGTGATAAAATACTATGAGATGAAAGATGCAAATGGCAAGTCCTCAATGTGGACGATCCCCAGATATACTTATGCTCTTCTAGGAAATTAGATGGCAAATAAGCATTTGTCATGAAGGAGGGATGGACTTTGCTTTGGCTAAGGATGGGGATCAGGAATTTCAAAATCCTACTCTTTATCATAGCCATCCCTTAGATTATATATAATGACGAAGAAAGGATTGATTCCTCGATGTAGAATTATGTTTTGCTGAATGAATAAATATGATATGAGATGAAGGGTCACACTTACGATGGCATGCACCACACTTCGAGAGGAAGGGGTCTTCGATTCGCATTCTTTTCATCGTCAACAACGGTTCCTAGTAGTAGCTATTTCTCAAGTGGTAGTTCTAGAATATCTCTTGTTTGGATGAGAGGTTTGAGGAAGGTTAGGAATGACTAGAACTAGTAAGGATAGGGAAACCCAGAACTAGCTATGATATAGATTCTCTAGATTATCCCTCGACTAGGACAAGGAACGGCGCATAGCTACATTCTAGAAATGATCGATAGCTCGGATTCGAACAAGGACTAGCCCTACAGGGCAAAGGAGAACTAGAATAGCAGACAAGAATGATAGCAATTGAGGACATGAAACCAGATAGATCTATGGATCATGGAAGATAGGGTTCAAGCTAAAGCAATAACCCAAACTCAGAATGGTATAAGTTATAATAAGGAAAGAATATGACGAGGACACCTTGAGACCTATGGGATGAGATTCTAAGGAGGACTAAGAAGGCAAGAGGAATATCAAAGGATTATCTTCAGTCAGGTCTTATATAGGCTCTTCAAGATGAATGGTATCGATGCACTGCTCTTAGGCGAGATTGAACATGAAAAAGCAAGGAAAGCTTGCCTTAAGATAGCTCCAGGGTAGGTAAAGGTGGGCTTATTTGATTTTGATAGAATAGAAAGAGAAGCTTGTCTTGACCCCTACTCCTAAGCCCTTACTCAACCACGAATAGTGGAGTAAGCTCTCATGACGGCTTTCCTTTCTTCGGCATTCATTCATCTCAAAAGAATGTTAGGCTACGCTCCTTGCGCCTATGGGGAGGAGAAGGGATTGACTTCATCTCATATTATCTTTGTTTACCAATCTTCAAATTGTTGAATTGGTTAATAGGAAGTGCACACTAGCAAGCTTCATATTTCTAGTAACAAGGGCCTACTTGTTTGGTCATTAGATCAGAGGGCGCTCATCCCTTGCTTGGTCCCTGAAAATGAAATAACATAGGCTTTTGATATCTGCTCTATCAACAAGCCCTGGTTCAATCCCCACTTCTTCTAGGCCTTATCCTGAAAGAGGTCAACAATTCTTTTTTGTAAAGCCTTTTGTTCACTGGTCTTCACTTCAAGCAATTCCTTTAGTCCAAGTCTGCTGCAATTGGTAATAGGGGATAAGCAATTGGTGGTCGTAGGCTCACTCACCTCTAGCTCTTTTTCTTTACGATGTCCATCCTCTATCATCTATCTTCTCCTGTATGTAGCAGTAGTGGCATTCGACTTTGAGGTACCAGGAAAGGCAGATAAGTTTAGCCTCAATAGAAATATCTTTATAGCCTAAAGTTGGCTTACTTAATTCCTTTGAGCTTCCCCTTAGTTAGTTTTCTGGTAAGCTAATATGGGCGTAGGTCTACTTAACATTCAAGCAGAATCCCCATCAAACTCTCGTTTGTTGGTTGGGATGGGATCTTAGGAGAGAAAGGAAAGCCTTAAAACAAAGTGAGCCTACAGGAGGGTGTAAAAATGCCTCAAAGCCTATGGAGCAAGTTCTAAAGAAAGTTTGAAAGCTCACTGTGAAAAGGGTTTTGACCAACTAGTCAGATTGCCCCATTACGGTTGTGTTATGCTAGAAAGTTCCTCAATCAGTGCGCTATCAGTCCAATACCATTAGCTCTCTAAGGGTAGCAATCCATTCTTTCTGGGCAAGCCAGTTCAGTTCCTTTCTTGTAATAAGAGATCCCATATAAGATTAAGTAAAGGGATTACCTAGCTAGCGCATATCGAAGAGTTGGAGATTTCCTGCCACTATAGAAAAAAGCCATTGATGGATCAATTTATGTAGGTGGGTCTCAACTTAGATTGAGACATTTGGATTTGCCAATGAAGAGTACTACCTTGGAGGGGTAGGGGTTGTAGGGGAAGAACTAACCTTTTTGGGTTACGGGAAGTCCTATCGAGTGACTGGATTAAAGCAAGAAGAAAAAAAGTCAAAACAACAACCTACCTACCCAGCACAGTGCCTATGAAGAATAGTGAATGTAGACTGGATAGGAATAGGACTCTTTATGTGGAGTGGCTTTCTTAGAGGCCTGTCTTCTTCGAAACTCGAAATTCAATTTTTCAAAAGAAATAGGGCTATAGCCTTTTTAAGGCCAATTGACATTGACTTTTGATAGTTCTAGTTGCTTACGAAGATCCAAGTCTAGCTACTTACGAAGAAGGGTAGACAGACTATGCCACTCCCATCCCTGTGAATAGACTAACTAAGCATGGTAGTTGAGTGAACGGGCTATCAAAAAGCTCTCATTTTGTTGTGAGCACCTTTCTCAAGGCAAGATAAAGTAAGAAAATAGACCATAAGCCATCCTTTATCTTGTAGCCTGTCTAAGAAAGGAACAATAAATAGCTCATAGTTTCCTTGCTACTGCCGTAAGAGTTGTTCTTCTATCATCAGCGATAGTTTACTTTGCTATCGATGCAGACAATAATAGATAGATTTCTGTACATAGTTGGGCCTAGGCTAAGGTTAATAAATAGATAATAAATGGATTCCTCCCCCTAAACCCTGCTTTTTCTCTTTTTAGCCTTATCCGCTCTTGAATGTTGGTATTAATTTGATCATGCCAGAATAAGAGCTAGGTAATGGATCTTCTCTAGATAGAAGTAAAGGTTACGTGGGAAATAAAGGAATCAGTAGCAGTCACTAGAAAAAAGTAGGTAAAGCAAGGAGGGAATCCAGCTTATTGGCCATTCTCCAGCAACTCTCAAAACGGTTGTCGAGCCTTTGCACTAGTCAACAAAGCCATAGGCCAAGCCATCAAGCATGGCATAGGGTATTGGATAGGCTGGTTCGCTGGTCGAAGTCATTGCAGGGTGTGCTACAGACAATTATTATTCAAGGTCAATTCCTTTCTCTCGTCATCACGCCAACATACATAAGGCTTGCCTTCATAGGGCCCCACCTTGACTTGCCATCATGGCTACACTCTTTTCATCAAAGCAACTCTTCTTAAGAAGACCCCTATCGCTTCTTCTTTGATCAATAAGCACTGGACTTTTCGCCTTGATCATAGTAGTATGCTGAAGCAACTCAAGATAAAAGCCCTGTATAGCCATGGTCAGATTTCGGTAGACTAACTTGGACACGGGATTAGGAAATTCCACCAGCTCTAGGTCAAGTGGGTACCAACAAGTATCGGCGTCTCTACATGAGAATAGAACCAATAATTTTGCTTATTTGAATTCTTCAATTATCTATCAAAATAGGAAATCAAAATAGATACGCGAAGTGGTGCCCTTTCTTCTGGATTCAAATCCATAGGGATAGGCAGGAGGGGAGTGAAAAGATAGATACGTTAATGTTTCCACCTACTCTCGAGTATAGCACAGGGCTGAGTTAAGTACAAGGATGATCCACTCGTCCTAAGATCTTGATGGGCCACCACATCCCTTGATGAGTAGATTATTCATCTCTTATTGGTCAAAGGTAAGTAAGAACCTCTTGATATCGGGAAGTGCAAATAAATAATAGGTCAGTCTTGCTGTCTCAAATAGGGATTGAGTTCCTATGGAGAAGAGATGGGTTGGTTTGATTGAGGAAAGAATAGGAAAAGAAGGAAGAAGGATAGCATATTGACCGTGCTCTATGAAGTTTGGTGGAAGTCAGCTGGAATCGTACCCAGCAAGGTTCTATTAATTGGTAAACTACTTAGTAGCCAACCCCTAATTATAGGCAAGCCCTGGTCTTGTATATCGATAAAGAAAGGGAGAGGACGACACATTTGCGTCCAGTGGAATCGATCATCATTCCCCCACGACCAAGACCTAATTCAATATCTTAATAGGAAGAATGTCTTGAGCCACCTCGTATATCTATCATTTGTGTTGATCTGGAATTGAGACTAGAATGCCTTGCTCTGCCTAATTGTGAATAGTATATGCCTCATCTCGCTAGCCAGATCTGTACCGTCTTATTGATCGAAAGCTAGGGATACTTATTTCTTTTCTTGATGATTGAAAAGCTAGTTTGAATTCGTTGATCTGTCGATATCGGTGTATGCCCCATTTCACTAGCCAGCGAGCTTGTGTATTACTTTGCAAATGATAGTTAAGGGCCACATATCTCTTTTATTTACTTCTGTTGATGTCTCGCTTAGTGGTTAGTTAAGGATAGCAATGCTATTGTCCATTCCGTCTAGCCACTATTGTCCAATTATAGTATAGTGTTGGTTAGGACTAGCCCGCCCTATTTGCTTCCTCAAGACTGAGAGAAGGAAGTCCTAGAGAGGGGCACTATTTCTACCGAGAAGTGCAAGATGGGGAATAACCTATTGATATCGCTGAGTCAAGATAGAAAGGAGCCTTATTTCTATCAGCTAGTACAAGCTAGGTTGTTTGTTTTGGGCACAAAGCCTTGCTCTCCCCAATCAAGGTATAATAGTTAGGCGGCTAGTGCTATAAGCAAGCAATTAGCATTTCGTTCACTTAGTGAATATACAACTGTGATCGGTGACGCTAAGTCAGCTAGTTATTGTCTCTTCTCCCTATTTATTTTATTAAAGAAAGTCTGTTCCCTAAGGAAGTGAAGGATCACAGAAGTCTTTAGCCACCACCTATTTTTCATCAAAGCCCCTTACCCTTGCTTCTTTCCCTTTAAACTCTTTGGTACATGCTTTATCGAGACTAGGATTTCTGTCTTACACTGGGTGAAACCTATACTCTTTGACCTACCCCAACAAGCATTTTAGGTGAATTCTTTTCCTTTCTACTCAAGGAAATTGACAGCTAGGATCCTATTCTATTTGATCGATTGCTCAACCTCTATAGTCCACTCTTTCAATATAGGAAGTAGAGAAAAGGATGCAAGCCCAAAGTCTAGGAACTCATTTCCTAGTAAAAAAGAAATCCACTATGTCGAGGAAGGGAAGAAAGGCTCTGCTTTTGGTATTTATTTATCAAAGAAAGACACATTTAAGAGAGCATGGCAAGGGACTAAGTTTTTGTTGCTGCAGGATAGTAAAAAGCATTGGCGGATGCTAGCTAGGCATATTTATTAGTTTAGTTTGTTTACAAGTAGGAATTCAAAGATAGCTATTTTAGAGAAAGACTAGAATAGGCAGTTCCTTTCCTGTAACACCTCGAGTGTTTAAATATTAAAATCTGACATGTCATCATATGCATTGCAAAGCATTTGGCATTTGGTGAAAACTTTGATGTGCATTTACTAAAACAAGTTTATATTTATGTGGTATGTGTTGCAATGTATTGTTTGACTTAAGTTCAATGTTTGTTTGGATTTGGAATTTTTCCAGAAAACCCCGCTTTTTAACAATTAAACCCTACCCTGAAAATCCATTTCAAAATCTAAGCATATTTTGGGGTTGGGCCCAAAAGCAAAAGTGTAGAGCTTGGCAAGTTATACAAAGTTTGTTTTTGGAGTTTTTCAAGTTGTTTAGAAAATTTTTGAGTAAATCAAAAAGGCGTAATTCGGTAAATTTCCCTATTCAAACTCAAAAGTTCATTTCAAAATCTAGACCGAATTAGGAGATGGTTATAAAAGCAAAGTTGTAGAACTTTTGATTTTGAACAACTTTTATGTTTGGAGATTTTTGAGTTGTTATGAAAATTTGGGAGTAATTTGTGAATTTTGGCGAATGGCAAACTTGTAATTTCGATGAACAGTGTTCACCGCTCAAAGCTACACCGGCGGCGACCTTCGGTTTGCTTCCAGGCGCGGTCGTGGCCGTCTTTGGCGTCACGCTGGCGCGGTGAAGGCCACAGCGCAGCTTCCTTGCGCTTCTGAGCTGCTCTATTTAGCCCAGGCCGTCGTCGTTGGCCCCGTTCTCTTGCTCTGTTTTCCCGACACCACCGCCATAGCTCCGGCGAGCCCTCACCGTCTCCCTAGCGCCGCGGTCGTCTTGGTAAAGGCCGTTCTAGTTCCGTCTTTCTCTTGCGCATCCACCCAGCCAACTGTGGTCGGCTGATTTCGCCGAGAACTCGCTGACCACGCTCTTCTTCCTCGCGGCCGGCAGAGTCCCCGTCGAGCGAGCGCCGTCGTGGCCAGTACTCTACGGTGAGCTTCTGATCTCGGGAAGCATTGTTTCAGCTTCTCCGTGATGCCATGGTACTTAATATCTTGTTGATTGCTCGTTTTGTCCACCACAGCCACTGGAACACCGCCGTCGTTATTGCTCGCACCGCCGTGATCGCTGTGAACGCCGCCCCGCTTCACCGTTGCTTCTCCGGCCTTAATTCTTGCTTGAACATGTTCGTGGTGAGCTACTGGATCTTCCCATGCCCTCTGTTTCCCTGTTTTCGGCTTTGTTTCGCCGGCGTAACGTCGCCGAGCCACCGCATCCGCCATGGCCGACGCCAAGCTCGTAACTTGTAGTAATTCGTCTAGCTAGCGCCTTCAGTCGATGCGCCGGGATGATGTGGTCATTTTGGTGCCTTGACCGTCGCCTTTGGACTCGCCGTCGGTGAGTTTGCGCCGGTCAGCGCCGTCGTCGTCGTAGTCAACACGCGGGAGGTAGAAGATGACAGGTGGGGTCACCATGTCAGTGACTCAACGTTCAAAATGAATTTTTCTATTTTTAGATTTGAATGAATAGTGTTTGTTTTTGTTATTTTTGTGTAGATTTATTTAGAGCTCCAAAAATTATGAAAATTTTTGAGTGACTTCTTTGTGAGGTATAGTATTTAAGAAAAATATGAAATAATGTTTTTAAGTAATTTTTAAATGTGATAAAAATTGCTCAATTTATTCATAAATGGATTTCCATGATTTTTCTAGGCTTATTTATTTATCCAAAAATTATGAAATTTGTTTTGTCACTTAGTTAACATGTAATGAACATGTACTAAAATTTTGAGCTCAAATAGAATAAGTTGATTTATTTCATAATTTTGAATTAAATAATTAATTCATAAAAACAAATAGTAACCTTTAATGATTTAGGTTTTTGTTTGGACTTTTGGATTGAGTGATGACCTCGGGTCATTTGTTGTTAATGATCCTTGGCAGTTGATGTATGTGTTACGAAAAAGATATAGTTTGTTTGACTTGCAACTGTACCGCGAAGGAAAGTTGTATTCAAATTATTAACTTTGCATCCATCATCGAGCATCATACTTCGTATTCCGCATCATGTTAAACATGGCATTGCTATTACGTGTAGTGAACGAAGGTGAACACGTGGTAGTTAATCAAGTCATGGAAGAAGTTTATCCGTCTGTTGAGGTCGGATCAAATACTTGTGAAACGTCGCAGGAATCGGACTTTTCCATCAACGAAGGCAAGCCCCGGATGCATACAACCCTACCTTGTATTTTATAAATTAATTTCGCTTTTGCTTTCTGTTACTGCATTAAGTGATTAGGAGTTAAGTAAAAGCCTAATTGGTGCATTACCACCCTTGATATTCCATATTTACCATATTACCTATTTTAAACTCGTATATGCCTAGTTTTGCTTAGCTATGCGTAGAACGATGAAAGTCGGGTGACTACCTGCCATCTGCTAGTTTTAAATGGAACATTGGTTAATTATGTTAGCATGTGATATGGGAATGTGGAGTAATAAATCTAGACCGGGCGGACTCGGTGTGTGTGAGCCACAAGACATGGAGGTCTTGTGAGCGGGTTCTTTCCACCTGTGTTGATTAAGGCACGTCCGTTGTTGAATTGCATGAGGTGAGAATTTGTAGTACTAACCACATACTCCGGTAAGCCTGAATTTGGAAATTCTATTAAGAGAATGGCTACTCGCGCACTGGGAGTGGAGAGATGGCGGGAATAGCGTGTACCCTCGTGGCTGGAATGTGGCCGGATTTGAGGTGTGCTGTATTCTCGGGTGGCGCGGACCCATTCTTATTTTAGAGGATCCAAGGGTAGGTTGATATATGTGAGTCGGGGACCTGCATATGTCGTGTGGTCTGGAATCCCCAGCTGGGCTTAATCGGTTCGAATCGTCGTTGCTCCTCGGTTATGGAGACTCAACTCACTGTTCATCATTGTAGAATTAATAACCGGAACTTGAATAAGGCTTGTGAAGGTGCTGAATATGAAGTTTCATGATCTCAGTGCGGATCGTGTCAGCTTTGTATATAATTCTTGAGAAGTTTTCTATATAAAGAATGTTGTTAAAAGAGCTTTTACGCAAAAGAACTTTGATCATTGTTAAAGCTATACCTTGAATCCCTGAGCCTGCATTACTGAGTTTATCAGTTAATATTTTGGATAAGTCTTGTTGAGTACTTTCGTACTCAGGGTTCGTTGACCCCTTGTTGCAGGTGAGCCTCATGAGCAGATCTGTTTTGGATCGTGCTGCATGACTATCGTTCGTTCTGACGATGAGAAGTAATGTGTGATCCTTGGGCAGGATGTTTATTTTGGGTGTTATGTGTGTAATAATTATGCCACTCCACTACTACTATGGTTTGTAATAATTAAAGAACTTAGTTTGTAAGGTTTGAAATAACTGGTTTGTAAACTATGTTATCATAAGACTTCCGCTGTTGTTACTCTGGTTTTGATATTTGAATAAATGTTGTAATACTGCAATGACTCTGTAACGTGATCCTGCTCGGAAATCGTGGATGATTTGGGGTTCCCCGAGGACACCCGACAGTCTTTTTAAGTTATTGGAAACATATGCATAAATGTCAAAGGTCGTCGGACAGTGACAGGTGCATGTGGGCCCTATAACTTAGGAGGTTCTACCACAGAATGGTATCAGAGCAATCGTTACAAGGTTTTGTTGTATTGTTTTACAAAAAAAAACTTCAAAATGATTTGGATGACTAAATTTAACTTGTTAATTTGGTCCAAATTGCTTCTGACTTATCTTATTTCTTTCTCACCATACCCTATTTGAGTAAAAAGGTTTTCGTGTGGTGGAGTAGTAATTATACTATGCCCTATATAAAAATAAATGTTGTTTATGTGCATTATAAATTTTTGATGTTTTTGTTCGTAAGAACGATTCATGCATCAGGAATAATTCACTTGTTACTTCCTTCACCTCTTAGTCTAGAGTTAAGTAGTGAGTCTGGTTTGAGGAATATAAATCATCTTAGCTACTTTCTGGATTTTGATCAATGATCTTACTTGGATTAAATTGGCTACCTACAGTATGGCTCGTGCCAAGATGACGCCCCGTAAGTCCACCGGACCCAAAGGAGTTCCTCGTCACCAACTTGCCCCTAGAAATAATGGTGCTAGCAGTAGCAGTTCTAGGCCTAATCCCCAGGCAGAGATACAGAGGATTTCCGCAGAGTTAGCACAATCTACTAGAGATAGGGCTTTGGATGTTATACAAATAGGTGAATTACAGGGTCAATTGAGGTAGCTCACCACCGCGCATAGGAACTGCGAAAGTATGTTAGTTCGTACGGTAGAGGGAAGAAATGAAGCTTGGCACAGGGAAAATGTAGCTAGAGCTAGAACTCATGAGCTAGAATTCTATGTAGAAGATTTAGAAGAACATAATACATATCTACATGAGGAAGTTCATAGGCTTAGCAATCTACTGAATCCGAATCATGAGCCTCAAGCTAATGCCATGGACCCTGGTGTCATCCTTGCCGATGATGATGAATCGGGAGAGGAAGAAGAAGAAGATCCTGAAGAATTAGTAATGATCGATGAAAGCGATGATGAAGGCGGTAATAATTCTGGAATGGATACCGAGTCTGAAGTTTGAAGAAATTGAGGAAAAGAGTAGAGTTGTATAATAGTAGCTCTAGTTTAAGTTATGTAGTTCTATTTTAGTACTCGTGGGTTGTTTGTACATTAGTAAACTCTATGTAAGGTGTCTAGAGTAAGCTTTGGTACAATTCAATAAAGGCATGTGAATAAAGTTTGGTTTGTTATGAGCAGATGCGTCGTACACGGGGTTCGTTTATTCCGGGAACTTCACAAGATGAGGACAGTATTCCAGATCCGCCACCAGTTCCAACCAATTTAGCTGATGCTATAACCGCACTTGTCAATGTGATGGCTGAAAATTCTCGTTTGCTTCATGAGATGGCTCAGAGTAATCAGAATCAGATGTACGGAAATCGTGGATGCCACCATAACCGACAGGAGGCTACATATGTTGATTTTATAGACACAAGACCCCCGGTATTCACTAAGGCAGATGAACCATTGGAGGCTGATGACTGGCTTCGAACCATGGAATAGAAATTTGATCTTATCCCATGCACGGAGTATCAGAAACCTACGTTTGCCGCCCAACAACTTAGAGGAGCAGCAAGTGCTTGGTGGGCAAACTTAGTGGCTATGCAACCAACTGGCATTCCGATAACTTGGGCTGAGTTTCGTACAGCCTACAGAGCCCACTATATCCCTGAAGGAGTGATGGCTATGAAGCTAGAGGAATTCCTTGCTTTGAAACAAGGAGATCAAACCGTGATGCAGTATGTGGGAAAATTTAATCATCTGTCCCAATATGCATCCGAACATGTCAATACTGATGCCAAGAAGAAGAGGTGGTTTATGAGAGGCCTGAATACCAAGTTGCAGACTATGATGACCACTTGCACCAATGTTACTTACCATGAGGCAGTAAATATTGCAATCGCTTCAGAATCAAAGTATCGGCAGCATAAGGAGCTCAAAAAGAAAAAGAGTGTGCCATCTGGATCTTTTGGGGGAAATCCAAAGAGGCAGAGGGTGATTTATCATCTAGTACATCATAATCGTCCTCCTTATCGTCCGCCGTAGTTCCAAGCTGGGCAACAGTCAAATGTCCATCCTGCTATAACCTATCTGAGTTCACAATCAACCAATGCTCCTGGTGGCAATGCTCCAACAACCCAGGGTCACAACTATCCGTGTTACAATTGTGGAAGAACTGGTCATTTCTCTAGGGAATGTTCATATCCTAGGCAGGCTAATCAAAATTATCAGAAGGCCCCTGCTAATCAACAACAGGGTCAGGCACCAAACAAGAACCCCAATCAGAATGCTCAGAAGGGCAAAGATGAGAGGAAGACAGGACGGGTGTTCTATATTCAAGCTGGAGAAATTCCGGAAGGGGAGCCAGTGATGATGGGTATGTTTCCTATTGCCAATCACCCTGCAGTTATACTTTTTGATTCTGGCGCATCGCATTCATTCATCAATAGAACATTTGTCGTGAAGCATGAAATTGCAATTGTGGCAATAAAGGAAAGTTTCTTTATATAGTCGCCCGGGGGACGTCTGTGTACTAAGGAAATGGTATACCAAGTACCCGTAAAACTGGGTGGGCATATTTTTCCCACTACCATGATTATCCTTAAGGATCAGGATATAGATGTAATTTTGGGAATGAATTGGATGTATCAGCATAAGGCTGTTATAGATGCTTTGAATAGGACCTTAAAAGTGAGTTTGCCTGATAGTAATTCTCAACTTCTTATCCAACTTCCAACCCTAAGAAGATCAGTGGGCAAAATTTGTGCAACTACTGTCAAAGAGATTAGAGATATCCCGGTAGTGTGTGAATTTTCGGATGTGTTTCCTGAAGATTTACCCGGTGTACCACCTGATAGGGATGTACAGTTCAATATAGAGTTACAACCTGGAACAGCTCCGATTTCTAAGAGAGCTTATAGGATGCCACCTAAGGAATTGGCCGAGCTAAAAACTCAGTTACAAGAATTGATTGAGAAAGGGTTTATCCAACCTAGTTCTTCACCTTGGGGATGTCCAGCAATTTTTGTGAAAAAGAAAGATGAGACTTTGAGGTTATGTGTTGACTATCGTCCATTGAATGAAGTGACCATCAAGAATAAGTATCCATTACCTCGGATAGATCTGCTTTTTGATCAATTGGCCGGAGCCAAAGTTTTCTCCAAGATAGATTTGAGATCAGGATATCACCAAATCAAGATAAAGCCTGAAGATATTCCCAAAACGGCATTTACCACAAGATATGGATTATATGAATACTTGGTAATGTCTTTTGGTTTGACAAATGCTCCAGCTCATTTCATGTATCTAATGAACTCAGTATTCATGCCTGAGCTAGACAAGTTTGTAGTGGTGTTTATTGACGACATTTTAGTATATTCCAAGAATAAGAAAGAACATGCGAAACATCTCAGAATTGTTCTGACCCGCTTGAGAGAACATCAACTATATGCCAAGTTCAGCAAGTGTGATTTTTGGCTTAAGGAAGTGCAATTTCTTGGACATGTCTTGTCAGCCGAAGGAGTTGCAGTTGATCCCAGCAAAGTGAAAGATGTGCTTGATTGGAAACCGCCAGCCATAGTTCATCAAGTTCGGAGTTTTCTGGGTCTAGCAGGGTATTACCGTCGGTTTATTCCAGATTTCTCAAAGATATCAAAGTCCATAACTGAATTGTTGAAGAACCAAGTCAAGTTTGTCTGGTCATCAGATTGTGAGGAGGCTTTCCAGACTTTGAAGAGACTGTTAACCACTGCACCAGTATTAGCCCAACCTGACATCGAGAAGCCGTTTGATGTTTATTGTGATGCTTCAGGTATTGGTATTGGATGTGTGTTGATGCAAGAAGGCCGAGTCATTGCTTATGCGTCCCGGCAACTTAAGCAACATGAAGAACACTATCCGACTCATGATTTGGAGTTAGCAGCTGTGGTTCATGCTCTGAAGATTTGGCGGCATTACCTGCTTGGTAATACGTGTCATATGTATACAGACCACAAGAGCTTAAAGTATATCTTTACTCAGTCAGAGTTGAACATGCGACAAAGAAGATGGTTAGAACTGATTAAGGATTATGACTTGGAAGTACATTATCACCTCGGTAAAGCAAATGTAGTTGCAGATGCCCTCAGTCGCAAAGGTTATTGCAATTATCTGACGGTGAGAACAATGGGTTTGAATTTATGTCAAGAAATGGAAAAGTTGAATGTAGAAGTAATTCAACAAGGAAGTTTGACCAACATAATTGTTGAAGTCACTATTCGAGATCAAGTTATTGTTGCTCAGAAGGAAAACAAGGGTATAGCCCATATTAAGGAAAGAGTCAAGAATGGAAAAGCGGAATGCTTTAGCATTGACAATGAAGATGTGTTGTGGTTCAAGGATCGCCTGGTGGTACCAAAAGTTCCTGAGTTGCGGCAGTCAATTCTAGATGAGGCACATGCTACTAGGTTATCTATCCATCCAGGAAGCAACAAGATGTACCATGATTTGAAGCAAAGATTTTGGTGGACTAAAATGAAAATAGAGATTGCCAGATATATAGCGAAGTGTGATACTTGTCAAAAGGTGAAAGCTATACATTTGAGGTCTGCTGGTGAATTACAACCATTGCCTATTCCATCTTGGAAGTGGGAGGATATAAGTATGGATTTTATTGTTGGTCTACCCAAACCATCAAGAGGATTTGACTCAGTATGGGTTATTGTAGATCGACTCACTAAGTCAGCACATTTTCTTCTAGTTAAGACAATATATCCTACGATCCAATATGCCAAGATGTACTTAGCAAGAATCATGAGTTTGCATGGAATACCCAAGACTATTGTGTCAGATAGAGGTACACAGTTTGTCTCCAACTTTTGGAAACAATTGCATTCTTCATTGGGTACTAAACTTCTATATAGTACAGCTTATCATCCACAGACTGATGGACAGACTGAAAGAGTTAATCAAGTGCTTGAAGATATGTTAAGGTGTTGTGTCCTTAACTATTCCAATAAGTGGGATGAATGCTTACCTTTGGCCGAGTTCTCATACAACAATAGTTATCAAGAAAGCATTAGAATGGCTCCATTTGAAGCACTCTATGGTCGTAGATGCAGAACATCATTGAGTTGGTCTGAGCCTAGAGAAAGAAGATTCTTTGGAGTTGACCTTGTGAAAGAAACAGAAGACAAGGTTAGGCAAATATAGAGTAATTTGAAGATAGCTCAGTCCCGCCAAAAGAGTTATGCGGATAGACGACGGAGACCATTGGTATTTAACAAAGGAGATTTTGTATATCTGAAAGTATCACCAATGAAGGGAGTTAACCGTTTTGGTGTTAAAGGAAAGTTGGCACCCCGATACATTGGACCCTATCAAATTTTGGAAAGGTATGGAAAAGTGGCATATCGCTTGCAATTACCTGAACATCTTGCAGCTGTGCATGATGTGTTCCATGTTTCTCAATTGAAGAAGTGTCTCCGAGTGCCTAAACAGAATATTGAAGTTGAAGGAGTGGAACTAGAACCGGATTTAACTTATTCCGAATATCCTATCCGAGTGTTAGATCAGAAAGATCGTGTTACTCGAAGATGGACAATCAAGTTCTATAAAATACAATGGAATCAACATTCAGAAGAGGAAGCTACTTGGGAATCAGAAGATTACTTGTTAGAAAAGTTTCCCGAATTTTTAGCGTCAATATAGAATCGAGTAATGTTAGTTGAGCTCGGTAGTACATGTTGTGTTTTGTAAAAGGGACCTCAGCTGTTTTATGGACAGAGTTTGTATGTATTCTCACGACACATTTCCTTTTCCATTACTTACCCTATGGCTTTGAATCTCGGGGCGAGATTTCTTTTAGGGGGAAGGATTGTAACACCTCGGGTGTTTAAATATTAAAATCTGACATGTCATCATATGCATTGCAAAGCATTTGGCATTTGGTGAAAACTTTGATGTGCATTTACTAAAACAAGTTTATATTTATGTGGTATGTGTTGCAATGTATTGTTTGACTTAAGTTCAATGTTTGTTTGGATTTGGAATTTTTCCAGAAAACCCCGCTTTTTAACATTTAAACCCTACCCTGAAAATCCATTTCAAAATCTAAGCATATTTTGGGGTTGGGCCCAAAAGCAAAAGTGTAGAGCTTGGCAAGTTATACAAAGTTTGTTTTTGGAGTTTTTCAAGTTGTTTAGAAAATTTTTGAGTAAATCAAAAAGGCGTAATTCGGTAAATTTCCTTATTCAAATTCAAAAGTTCATTTCAAAATCTAGACCGAATTAGGAGATGGTTATAAAAGCAAAGTTGTAGAACTTTTGATTTTGAACAACTTTTATGTTTGGAGATTTTTGAGTTGTTATGAAAATTTGGGAGTAATTTGTGAATTTTGGCAAATGGCAAACTTGTAATTTCGATGAACAGTGTTCACCGCTCAAAGCTACACCGGCGGCGACCTTCGGTTTGCTTCCAGGCACGGTCGTGGCCGTCTTTGGCGTCGCGCTGGCGCGGTGAAGGCCACAGCGCAGCTTCCTTGCGCTTCTGAGCTGCTCTATTTAGCCCAGGCCGTCGCCGTTGGCCCCGTTCTCTTGCTCTGTTTTCCCGACACCACCGCCATAGCTCCGGCGAGCCCGCACCGTCTCCCTAGCGCCGCGGTCGTCTTGGTAAAGGCCATTCCAGTTCCGTCTTTCTCTTGCGCATCCACCCAGCCAACTGTGGTCGACTGATTTTGCTGAGAACTCGCTGACCACGCTCTTCTTCCTCGCGGCCGGCTGAGTCCCCGTCGAGTGAGCACCGTCGTGGCCAGTACTCTATGGTGAGCTTCTGATCTCGGGAAGCATTGTTTCAGCTTCTCCATGATGCCATGGTGCTTAATATCTTGTTGATTGCTCGTTTTGTCCACCACAGCCACTGGAACACCGCCGTCGTTATTGCTCGCACCGCCGTGATCGCTGTGAATGCCGCCCCGCTTCACCGTTGCTTCTCCGGCCTTAATTCTTGCTTGAACATGTTCGTGGTGAGCTACTGGATCTTCCCATGCCCTCTGTTTCCCCGTTTTCGGCTTCGTTTCGCCAGCGTAACGTCGCCGAGCCACCGCATCCGCCATGGCCGACGCCAAGCTCGTAACTCGTAGTAATTCGTCTAGCTAGCGCCTTCAGTCGATGCGCCGGGATGATGTGGTCATTTTGGTGCCTTGACCGTCGCCTTTGGACTCGCCGTCGGTGAGTTTGCGCCGGTCAGCGCCGTCGTCGTTGTAGTCAACACGCGGGAGGTAGAAGATGACAGGTGGGGTCACCATGTCAGTGACTCAACGTTCAAAATGAATTTTTCTATTTTCAGATTTGAATGAATAGTGTCTATTTTTGTTATTTTTGTGTAGATTTATTTAGAGCTCCAAAAATTATGAAAATTTTTGAGTGACTTCTTTGTGAGGTATAGTATTTAAGAAAAATATGAAATAATGTTTTTAAGTAATTTTTAAATGTGATAAAAATTGCTCAATTTATTCATAAATGGATTTCCATGATTTTTCTAGGCTTATTTATTTATCCAAAAATTATGAAATTTGTTTTGTCACTTAGTTAACATGTAATGAACATGTACTAAAGTTTTGAGCTCAAATAGAATAAGTTGATTTATTTCATAATTTTGAATTAAATAATTAATTCATAAAAACAAATAGTAACCTTTAATGATTTAGGTTTTTGTTTGGACTTTTGGATTGAGTGATGACCTCGGGTCATTTGTTGTTAATGATCCTTGGCAGTTGATGTATGTGTTACGAAAAAGATATAGTTTGTTTGACTTGCAACTGTACCGCGAAGGAAAGTTGTATTCAAATTATTAACTTTGCATCCATCATCGAGCATCATACTTCGTATTCCGCATCATGTTAAACATGGCATTGCTATTACGTGTAGTGAACGAAGGTGAACACGTGGTAGTTAATCAAGTCGTGGAAGAAGTTTATCCGTCTGTTGAGGTCGGATCGAATACTTGTGAAACGTCGCAGGAATCGGACTTTTCTGTCAACGAAGGCAAGCCCCGAATGCATACAACCCTACCTTGTATTTTATAAATTAATTTCGCTTTTGCTTTCTGTTACTGCATTAAGTGATTAGGAGTTAAGTAAAAGCCTAATTGGTGCATTACCACCCTTGATATTCCATATTTACCATATTACCTATTTTAAACTCGTATATGCCTAGTTTTGCTTAGCTATGCGTAGAACGATGAAAGTCGGGTGACTACCTGCCATCTGCTAGTTTTAAATGGAACATTGGTTAATTATGTTAGCATGTGATATGGGAATGTGGAGTAATAAATCTAGACCGGGCGGACTCGGTGTGTGTGAGCCACAAGACATGGAGGTCTTGTGAGTGGGTTCTTTCCGCCTGTGTTGATTAAGGCACGTCCGTTGTTGAATTGCATGAGGTGAGAATTTGTAGTACTAACCACATACTCCGGTAAGCCTAAATTTGGAAATTCTATTAAGAGAATGGCTACTCGCGCACTAGGAGTGGAGAGATGGCGGGAATAGCGTGTACCCTCGTGGCTGGAATGTGGCCGGATTTGAGGTGTGCTGTATTCTCGGGTGGCGCGGACCCGTTCTTGTTTTAGAGGATCCAAGGGTAGGTTGATATATGTGAGTCGGGGACCTGCATATGTCGTGTGGTCTGGAATCCCTAGCTGGGCTTAATCGGTTCGAATCGTCGTTGCTCCTCGGTTATGGAGACTCAACTCACTGTTCATCATCGTAGAATTAATAACCGGAACTTGAATAAGGCTTGTGAAGGTGCTGAATATGAAGTTTCATGATCTCAGTGCGGATCATGTCAGCTTTGTATATAATTCTTGAGAAGTTTTCTATATAAAGAATGTTGTTAAAAGAGCTTTTACGCAAAAGAACTTTGATCATTGTTAAAGCTATACCTTGAATCCCTGAGCCTGCATTACTGAGTTTATCAGTTAATATTTTGGATAAGTCTTGTTGAGTACTTTTGTACTCAGGGTTCGTTGACCCCTTGTTGCAGGTGAGCCTCATGAGCAGATCTGTTTTGGATCGTGCTGCATGACTATCGTTCGTTCTGATGATGAGAAGTAATGTGTGATCCTTGGGCAGGATGTTTATTTTGGGTGTTATGTGTGTAATAATTATGCCACTCCACTACTACTATGGTTTGTAATAATTAAAGAACTTAGTTTGTAAGGTTTGAAATAACTGGTTTGTAAACTATGTTATCATAAGACTTCTGCTATTGTTACTCTGGTTTTGATATTTGAATAAATGTTGTAATACTGCAATGACTCTGTAACGTGATCCTGCTCAGAAATCGTGGATGATTTGGGGTTCCCCGAGGACACCCGACAGTCTTTTTAAGTTATTGGAAACATATGCATAAATGTCAAAGGTCGTCGGACAGTGACAGGTGCATGTGGGCCCTATAACTTAGGAGGTTCTGCCACATTTCCCTAGAACCATACTTGAGAGTTTCCTACCTCATATGGCTCAAAAATTGCTATGTTAATTTTCCCTATCTTAATTGAATTCAATTTCTCAAAAATCAATCCAATTTCTTCTTGGGTTAAGCAGAAGAAGTTAATTACCTAAGTTTCAAACCCTAATTTTGATCAATAATCAGTTTGATCTTTTCTCCCACCTTCAGAAGAATGAAGCATAGATAGACCTATATCCTTCGTTCGAATTTTCTAAAAGGTCATTATCTTGGTTTCATTTCTTTCTTTTAAATATCATATATGATTGAAACTAAATTGATATGACTTTCTTCGAAGCATCGCAATCCGAGTTCCTGGTGTACCACCCTTGCTCTCTGAGTCCCCTCCTAAGCGAAATACTAGAGTAGTGGGCTTCTCTTACTTGCTTTTGGTTGATGATAGCTACATCCTTGTCAAAACAAGGAGTGTTCTTTCTGTCTTTCCTATGAAAATCAAGTTGTTGATTACATGTCTTAAGCAAAGTAATCAAATAATAAGTTTAGGCTTGTTATAACATATCTCGTCCTGGTTACCTAGGCTAGAATAAGTTGACTACAGATCTTCCCACTTGCTTTGTGCCAGTAAGCACCGAAGATAGTCATATAGTTCTATTTGAAAGAAATAATGTGTTTTCATTGAATAGATGACAATAGATTTCTTGCCTACAGCTTAAATCTTATTTTTATTAGTTAATTCTTGACTAGTTCTACTGTTAGTTAGAATCTCTTTTCAGATATTGGGATTATGATCTTATTGGTGGGAGTATCAACACAAAGCTTAGGGGGAGAGTTACTAGTACAATCTATAGATCAAAAGTACCTATAACAATGCTATACTA
Source organism: Miscanthus floridulus (assembly GCF_019320115.1). Taxonomy (NCBI): domain Eukaryota; kingdom Viridiplantae; phylum Streptophyta; class Magnoliopsida; order Poales; family Poaceae; genus Miscanthus; species Miscanthus floridulus. The sequence goes on along the minus strand of NC_089586.1, from coordinate 58,348,395 downwards.
GAGCAATGCTATACTAGGTACAACCCTAAAGAGACCAAGTATATTTCCTACCATGCTACTTGTATCAAAGTCAAGCCATTGAATAAATAATTTCAAGTTCTATGTTTCCCTTTGTTCAAAGTCTGTCCAGATAGATAGAAGGTTGTTGGCATGAAAATAAGCACAACAATGCCCTTCCTCGCTAGTTCTCACTTCTTGAATCGTTTTCCAACCAGGTACCAGTAGCGTAGACAAAAGTGGCGAAACTCTCATTTCTCTTTTTCGAAAAGTGATTTTGACATAGTTGGAAAAAAGATAGGTCTCCCCTCAAGTAGGAAGGAGCAAGTCAATCACTCAATGGTGCAGTTGAGAAAGAAGAGGTGATATAAGAGGATCCATGGGACGAACCAAGAGAAGGCGAAAAGGTAAACCGTTAGACCCCCGAAGCCAAGCAGAAGGAAAAGAAAATGAGTGAGCCGACTGAAGAAGTGGAAAAGTGGGAGCCGGGAAAATTCCTAAACATTGATTGCGGGTAGAAGAAGGGAAAGGCAGATGAGTGTGAGGGAGCCCTTTTCACCATTATTAATGAATTTTTTTCCATTAGACCTAGCTCTTGAAAAAGCAATGGAACATGCAAATGGGCAGCAACTCTTCTTTTACGCTAGGTATGTCGGTGATTTAGTGTTTAAGGTTTTGGATTTAGGACCTAGATATCATCGAATGAGTGCTCGGTATACTTGCTTTCGGAAGGAAGCTAATCTGAACACTGAATCTAGAAGAAAGAAGCTTTTCTATTTTGAGAGATGAATTCAAAGAGAGAAGGTTGTAGAAGGTAAGTAATCCGATGCACGTTAAAATCCAACAAGAACTGTCTAATACAATGATGGAAGATTCATATTATTCTCTCATAGCTGGGGCTAAGAATGATCCTCTTATCCAAATTTCTATCTATCCCAAAACTAAACCTTGGTACTGCTCTACTTCAGCATTCTACGACTGAATCTATTCTAGAAATGATGACTTGCCCACAGTAGAAGTTAGTGTCATTTTTCGCTTTTTAGGTGAAATTGGCTTTACTAGTCTCCTCTCTGTCTCTTTCCACTTCTGTCTTTCTAGTGCAAATCTCATAAGTATAAAGAAAGCGGTAGTTTGAAGTGAGCCGTGCTCTCTCTTTCAGGAATTCTACACCTAGGTACCACTCTAGATTTCTTACTGGCTGACTCAAGTGCTAACTCATAGTGCATAGCATGTTCATAAGCCTTGTTCACACTATTAGGGTGTTGAGCAGTGACCATATACTTAACTTCCTCCTTTAAACCACTTAGAAAAGAGGAAAAGAAAAACTTCTCAGTAAGATTAGGGTTTTCCAAGATCAGTCCGGCCTTTACTTTTTCAAACTTGCTCATATACTCCCTTACAGATCCAACCTGATGTCATTTTCTTAATTCATCAACTGGGTTACAGATTTGGATGCACAGAAACCTATTCTTGACCTCACTAATCAAGGTGTCCCTATTAGGATGAGGGATACTGACCACATAACTACTGTACCACTCACTAGTTTACAACATGGAAATAAGTAATTCTTTTTGAAATGTGTCTCTCAACATTTTTTCTCCTTTTTTATTATCATTTTCCCTCTCAAAAAAGATCGAAAGGATTCACTCCGGTGCTGCTTGCTGGTGGAGGTTGACTATCTCCACTATGAATAAGTCTTTCTCGAGTAACTGAGACTCAACGTGTAGGCGTTGGAAGCAGAAATAGGAGATGGGTCGTTCCAGCTCGGCAAGAGGATTCCGGAACATCCAAGTCCTAGCTATAACACAGATAGGAAAGTTTTTTTTCTTTCATTGCAATGTCTGGCATCGTTTAAAATAGGCTCGCTACATAGTTGCAGGCTCGCTCGCTCCATTCTTACGCTCGCTGGCTGGTGAGGCAGAGTTGGTATGGCACTGGCTGGCTGCTAATGGTCACTCAGGATCTACTATGCGCGATACGCCGACGACATTTTGTTTGGGATTCCTCAGGCCAAAGAGATATACCTGTTCCATTCCAAGTGAAAGACCAGCAGCTGCGCATACTATTGAACAGCGTGCGGCATGATTTCAATTCCACTTTTCCTAGGCAAACTAGAAAACAAGTACCGATGTCAGGAGATGGAAGTCAGGTTGACGAGGCAGTGACGTAGGATAAGGCTCTTTGGTGAACCAGACTTTGTCTATCTTAGAGATCAAATTGGATGATAGATTTTTCTTTTTTTTCATGGGAATGGTCAAAGCCTTTCACAGGTTGAGCAAAAGGTCTCAGGTTCAAAAACAGAGATCAAAGACTCTGTCCTCGCTTCGATATTGTTTTCATATTGAGGGATTAGTCTGCCATCAGTGGTAGACTGGGGAAGAAGGCCGAGTGGATGCTTTCCTAGCAAAAGAAAACATGACGTAGTCATCATGCCTAACAGAGAGATTCGCCTTGGTTCTATCTATCGCTCTATAGGGAAAATGACTCCGTTCTGTCTCCATTAGCTAATCAGGCTTGCATAGGAAGGGTAAGGAAGAGATTTTCTTGCTTCAATCTCACGTCCTTTATATATGCTAACCTACCCTATTCCCTGCATACTGATGACTCGCGTTGGCTAACAGCACGTCTTTCAGCAGCTCACTAAAGGATGGGCTATTCATCTCAGTCCTCATGCTTCCGTCTTCATATCCCGCCAGAAAAGAAGAAAGGCGAGTCTTTGCTTTGGCAAAAAGAGAAGGAGCTCTTCTTGCCCATATGGGAGTGGAAGCTTCAGTGTAAGCGGAAGCTAGACTAGAAGAGAGATTCATCCTAGGCTTTGCTTGGCCCTACTCTAGTTTTGGTGCAGCTAACTAAGGGTCGAATTTCGTGACTTGATGAAGAGGAAGCCGAGTATCTTTGGTCTTGAAGAGTCAGGCCAATCCAACCGCTTGCTCCTGCCCAACTCAGTCTCAGTCGTACCATAATGCGCCTGGACTCAACACTTTTCTTGCTCCAAGACCACCCTCTAGCCCTCATGTCAAATAGATGACAGAATTGTAAACAATCTTAGAATGATTTAAGCTGAGGAACATAGAGGTCTCTCCCACCATTTTTGTCATATACCTCTGGAATAGTGTTGAAATCACACGCCACTAAGCAGGAGCCTAAACCAAGTGGTTTACCTTAGTGTGCTAGCCGCTGCTTCATTTCGTATAGTGATAACGCTTTCTCTTAGCGCTCCACCCCGCGGGGAACTCTAGTTGCACTTTGGTTGGCTTTCTCTTTTTTTCTATTTTCTCTGACTTGACTCAGCTTGACCTACTTGACTCAGCGGTTAGAGTATCGCTTTCATACGGCGAGAGTCATTGGTTCAAATCCAATAGTAGGTAAAACCGGCCCCCCGCTTTTGCCAGCATGACAGCAAGCACAGACTGGCATCAAGGAGTCGAATGACCAAAGCATCGGTTGCTTCCACGAGACAATCAATGACCAATAAAAGACCAACGAAACGACGAGTGAGAAAGATAAAGAACGCGACGTGGTTCATTGAAGTAGAGGTTTGATCGAGGATTGGAGAGGAGAGGTGGAATAAAAAGCTCGGGATGGATTTTTGAGTCTTTGTGCGAGCCGTATGCGGTGAGAGTCGCACGTACGGTAAGGAGGGGGGTTCGCGTCTATACGTGTAGTGTGGTGGTTGGGCCTACCCACCCTATTTGTTCCATGATCTATGGGTCTACTGGAGCTACCCACTTCGATCAATTAGCCAAGATTTTGACCGGATACGAAATCACTGGTGCTCGATCTAGTGGTATTTTTATGGGGATTCTTTTTATCGCTGTAGGATCCCTATTCAAGATTACTGCAGTTCCTTTTCGGGCGGCTGTAGGACGGACGGCCCCCTATAGGTAGTAGGGTAGGATGGGTGGTACCGCTCAGATAGCGGCCAATCCTCCTAACTGCGCGCGGGCCGAGCTTAGAGCGCGTGAAACTCATCACTAACTCGTAAGGGCATTGAGACCATAACATGTTACACAAAAGCACCACTTTCTCTAGAGTGTTGTCACATAGCTGCTTGACTAGAAGAGCTACTCTCTCTGTAGTGTTGTCACACAAGATAAGCACACCGCCCGCCTGCTGGCCGGGCGAATCGAAGTTATCTTCCGGTCAACTGTCCGCCCAGTCAAGTGCAAAAAACACAGTGGAATCACGCAACGCACGCAGCTGGTGTGCTTCCTGCCCACGAGGAAAGAAGAGCGACAAGGTTCAGATTTGACTGTTTGCAGCATGGGAGCTGATTACCCAAAAAATCCCTGGGAAAAAAGAAAAGATATCTCGGTAACGAAAACCATAGGAGGCTGTATTGGCGAGATCCAAGGGTTCACAGCAGCCCAAAAGAAAAACCGCCTGGAAGTCCGAGGACCTTTAGTACCGTACCGAACCAGCAGCCTTCGCGCCAAGCGACGACCGCCCTTGTCCCTTTCCTTTTTCCATTCAGCCTACTTCTTAGCTTTGTTCCGTCAGTCTAAGGCAAAGTCCGTGACGAAGATCTTTCTATCAATAGATAGGAATGAGTGTTCGTTATAGGGGATAGGATCCATCTGCTCTCTCTCTCTATTTTCTTTGATGCAATTTAGAGAGAAAGAGCAGTGCGAACTAAAAAAAAAAGATAATCGGGAGATGATTCAAAAAAAGATACATAGACATCTAAAGTCAAGGGATGTATATATTATTCCTATATATATCATCTATCTATGAAAAAAGTAAACAGAGTTCGTTTTTGGGTTCCCTGAAGCCCTAAATGGATTGAATCATTTTTGCTTCTGCCAACAAAATGAAGGCCTCGCCCCTTCGAATGCTTCTTCGATCCTGAACGTGAAGAGAATAAGATGTAGCTCCTCCTCCCTCTGTCTTTTTCCGATTTGCTAATCTTCCCTCCTAACGTGAGCCGGGCTTAGGTGGGTGTGGGAGGAAGAAAGAAAGTCAAAGAGCATCTTCTCCTTTGTCCTTTTCTCAGTGCAACACAGGAAAGCACCCTCTTTTTGTAATCTCTATAGCTTCCCAGAGGCTTTTTTTTTGTATTGAACGCATGGCGTAGCTAGGACCCCCAATCATGTTTGAGCTTATGTTCATCTGGGGCTCAAAAAGGAGAATTCCGGAATGCCTGCCGACGTTCAGATAAGGTGCATATCCCTTACCACTAAAGGAAAGGCTCGACGAAGGGGGGGATATTTGCAGGGTAAGGAAAACGCTTTCGGAGATTGAGATGTCGATTTGTTTTTCATCGAAAAGGAAGAAGGCCGAGGGGATAGCAGCCTTCCTTCGGGCTTTGCCTGCCGACGTTCTAATAAAGAATTCCGGCTCGGCCCGGGAAAGCGCTGGCAACAACATAAAGAAAGGGGTCCATGTAGCTGCTGCGCCCGCCCACTGAGCAGCAGGTTCGGCATCTACTACAAAAGAGAGAATCCACTTCAGATAACCACGTCTCTGCTAGGCAGCGTGTGGAATGGCCGAGAGCGGACCAAATGGATATATAATCCAAGCCGAGAGTGGAGTTACGTGAACAGCCGTCTGATGGAAAACAACTTTCACGTTCGGTTCAGAGAGCACTTTTTTCGTTGAGAATAAGTCCTTCCCTTTTGTGTGAATTCCCCAGCGGCGAATTAACCAACTTGTGGGGCCCTATCTATTCAATCTCTCGAGCCCCAAGAAAACCCCCCTCTCCCTCGGACTCAATCTCTCTTTTGACTCTATATATGTGGGCACCTGATATCTATGAGGGTTCACCCACCCCGGTGACAGCATTCCTTTCTATTGCGCCTAAAATCTCTATTTCTGCAAATATGTCACGTGTTTCTATTGTTGCTTCCTATGGGGGTACATTACAACAAATCTTCTTTTTCTGCAGCATTGCTTCTATGATCTTAGGAGCACTGGCCGCCATGGCCCAAACGAAAGTCAAAAGACCTCTAGCTCATAGTTCGATTGGACATGTAGGTTATATTCGTACTGGTTTCTCATGTGGAACCATAGAAGGAATTCAATCACTACTAATTGGTATATTTATTTATGCATCAATGACGATAGATGCATTCGCCATAGTTCCAGCATTACGGCAAACCCGTGTCAAATATATAGCGGATTTGGGCGCTCTAGCCAAAACGAATCCTATTTTGGCTATGACCTTCTCCATTACAATGTTCTCATACGCAGGAATACCCCCGTTAGCCGGCTTTTGTAGCAAATTCTATTTGTTCTTCGCCGCTTTGGGTTGTGGGGCTTACTTCCTAGCCCCAGTGGGAGTAGTGACTAGCGTTATAGGTCGTTGGGCGGCCGGAAGGTTGCCATGAGTAAGGTTGGGAGACCGAAGGCTGTTTTCCGTGCACCGGACACGTAGCTTACCGAATCAGTTGCAACACAGATGGGAATGCATGCTACGAAAGACAGGGTCGAGTCTGATACATCAACCGTCGACTCCATATCCTTGTACGAGTCCACAATCACTACACGAGATGAACCTGGGTTTGGTGAATGGAAGTTGGCCTTAGGTGTAATAGGACTCCCAGTTACTGCGCGCGATCGTATACTGAGGTGCTCCCCGTCGGTTGTTGGAACGACGCGAGCCGGGCCGGGCCTCGATTCCTTTCATAAAGATGAAGGGACAGAGGTGACTAATTCCCCATCTCATTTGTGGCGGAAAATGAATCGACATCTCGATGTGATACAACCCTTTCCATTTTTGTTGGGAAAGAACAGCGAAGTCCATCTGAACCCTCCAATGAAGAAATAAGAGGAGAGCAAAGAACATGCGGAAGGGGCATGGAGAAATAAAGAAGTGTGGAGGAGAAGCAGCTGAGCTCATTCCCTTCACTTCCTAGGCCCAAAGCAGTGCTTTGTTTCTTGGCAAAATCAAGGATTTGGGGCTGATTGCAAAAGATATCTGAATAGAAAGATAGATCCATCCATCTATTCAGATATCTAAAAAAGAATCGATTTTGATTTCATGAAACCATTGATTCAAAGAACTACGCTTAGCTCCCCCGCTCATGAAATGGCTCTGCTATAATGGATGGTAGAGGGTCCATAGTACCCGAAAGCACTGAAGTGATCCAGTAGCCGGGGGATTCCTTTTTCTGCCTTGTCGTGAGAACCTAATCTCATTGCTTATAGAAAGAAACCAGTAAAGTAGGTGATTTTTCAAGATGTTTGAGTTGGCACAAGAGAAGAAGTAAGCAAATAGGGCAAACTAGCTATCTATAGATAGGTGTTCTATTTTGATGAGAGTGCTTAGTCAACTTCCTATAAGAGTTCTACTTTGGCTAATCAAAGACAGACATCAATCCCTCATCCTACTCTATCTGTCAGTTGGTTACTTAGTTCTTTTAGCTACTCACATGTCTATACTAAGCTAAGATATTCCTCATTCTTGCACAGGAGAGGGGAGGTTCAATCCTCTCTAGTGTTACGTGCTTAAACCATGCCAATGATGCCTTCTGGGCCCAACTTGGGAAGTCCCACTCTTGTTGCTGAAGCATAGGCCAGGGATGCAAATATGATTAGCGATAAAAGAGAAAGGAATTGTTCTATTTATCGAACAAAGCTATCCTCCCTTTTGTTTTATAAGAACTAGGCCCCAAACCTTTGGGTTAGCTGAATAAGAAAAGGAAGAGTTAAAGAACTGGGCCTTCATCTCAAGCAAAGCAAGTCAAGGATTCTAATCTGCTAATCTGAATCCTTGCCTTAGGAGGGTAAGTCTTTGAACTTTCTAACTGAAAACTAATGAATACTCCTTAGTTTAGCGTTTCCCACTAGGCTATAAACTTACTCGCCTAACTAGTCCTAAGTATAAAAGCCATTTTGGTTGAATAACTAGGTAATTTTGTTGTTTTCATACATTACATTTGTCAATTCATAAATAAGTAGTTACAATAGGTGATTCTGTCCTTTCGACAGCAAGTACTACATAAGATAGCTATGGTTTCCTACTGTCCATTCAGCAAGAAGAAGTAAGTACATAGCGATTTTTGCCCTTTTCAAAGTCTATTTTCCACCCTGGTAACCGTAGTAGCTTGAGTCCTGACAAGTGAAATTCCCAATTCACACACAGAGGTGAGAAAGCTTTTGTGTGCCCTTATAGCCACATAGTTGTTGCAAGGCTTTCGTGAGCAAGGTTACATTTTCTTCCCTTCTGTCTACACAAAGAACATCTCTTTTCCAGATGTTCAATCCACAACTTCCTTTAAGAATGAGTTGGTCTGGTCCTCTTTTTAATGACAAGGTCAAAGACTTGTCCCAATAAAAGGGGCTTATGGTCTTCATCCAGTCCATCCCAAGAACTACATCATATGTTCCCAAATCTATCACCCTCAGGTCTACCTGAAATGAATGACCTTGCAATTCTAGTTTGACCCCGACACACTTTCCTTCATTGCACACTTTCAAACAAAAACTTCAGTTAGGTTCTTATCTTAGATTCCGTCTATATGGAGTCTAGACCTTGTCTTCTTTTACTTCACACACACACAAAAAAGAAATATTGAACAATATATAATATATTAGAATAAATGGGCAATAGTTAGGAGAGGTGCGCCAGAAGGTAAGGTGGATAGACCAAAAGAGTAGGGGTGCTTCCGATATCACCATGATCGGTAATGGAACGCTACGCCCTTGCTTTCTTTATGCCTCAAGGCTAATTGAATGAATTGAGGTTTAGTAAAATTCGATTGATCAGAAAGGAAAACCAAACCTGTAAAGAACTTCTACTATGGATTAGCCAGTGCGCATTAGGCCGACCAGATTCTAGATGATCTGCCACGCCTCATCCTATTCCATTCTTTTTTCTTTGAATGGAGCCTTAGCGAGTTTCATTGCAGCAAGTTCAAATTCAGGACCAGTAGGCCTCCCAACTCGCTACAAGGCAAGAACCAACCACTATAAGTCAACTCCAATAAAGAAGCTTGGTGGAAAGAAGGAAAGAGAGAAAAAGCTACGTCTCTTTGATCAGTTGTCCTTTCAAAAATAATAGGTTTTGCCTCTACTCTATTTGTCTAGGCTAGGGTTAGGTTTGCTATTGGACGGCTTTCTCGATTATAGGGGAAGACTTTCTTGGAAATGTCTTTATTGCTTGTCCACTTTCCTAAGCTTTATAAGAGAAGATCTAACTAGCCGGCTTACTTTCTGGCCTGTCAACCTGCTCTGACATACCCTTCTAGCTCACTTGAAAGGAGAGTTCTTGCTACTATATGAAAGTCTCGATTAAAGAAAGGGATAAAAAGACATACATTCACTCGGTTTTAGCGTTGTTTTGATGTTTCCTTCCATTCATAAGAAGAGGCTCTCATCCTATAACTCTTCTATTCTTCCTCGACTAGCTTTGGCAATGGCAATAGATTGGATTGTGCGGGAAAGGGAAATGTTGATGTAAATACCTTTTGTTTTTGGTATTCAATAGAAGGGAGCGCTAAGGGAGGATTCTTCAGGTGTATTGGATGCACTAACACCATCACAAGTAATGCACTACAACACGGAAGAGGAGTGCGCTCTCCTTGCTTTCCTTATTTTAGCTACTTTACCTCAGAATCCCTCTTTGGATCTAGGCTCGCCTCCACTATCGTTCTAGATTGATTAACCCATGACACCAGACACTAACCAATACCATACTATCAAACAATCTAGAAACAACTGCCTCAACACAACAAACAACAGCCTCAACACAACTGCCTCACCTATCTTATTCTTTTTCTTGTCTTCTTGTCCTTGTTTTCATTTCATAACTGCTTCCATCTCTGGATCCGAGCTCGCCCTTCGGGGATTGAAGAATACATGAAAAAAGAAATGAGGGTTAACCTACTGTTTCGTCATTGTTCCCCTCGTACCTCTCCCGGTAGGGGAGACAGCTAAAAGAGAAGAGTAGAGACAACTACCTCACCGATCAGATCTTCTGCCTTTTATTCCTTTCGCAACCCCGTCAATCTTAGAATCCGAGCTCGCCTTCACTCGGTCAAGGGATTAACCATTACCTCATTTTGGTTGTTGAACAAAATCAATCACTATAAACATACCTAGCTCATTGTAGTTTTTGCGGCTCTTTTGAATTGGTAATAGCAATAGAAATAGGAATAGGAAGACGATCATCATTGCTGGTGGTATTCCCTCCTCACCATGGCTTTTCGGGGGAGGAGCATCCCTTGAGAAGGGATGGGTGCGAAGCCTACATTGATCTATGAGACCTCGTTCCAAAGTGTTTTCCAAAAGAGCACTTCCTAGTTCAAACTTCAATCTTTGAGCAAGGTGAGTAGGTCCATTACCGGTGGATGCGGTATATAAAGGAATTTTTCCAAAAGAAAAGCTGGTGCCCAACAATGCGGCCTTCTCTTCCTTACGGGCATCCTTGATGAGAAGTGTAAAAGGCTAAGGAGCTCATCCCAAGTCTTATTACTTGCCTAATGCTACTACTTGCTAGGAACTAAAGTTTTCATTCATGCCTAGTAGTGATTTTAAAGGATAATAAGCAAGGTATGATGCTATCAAAGCATTTCACAACATCGCACTGAACTAAAGATTTCATATTGGGCCACTCGGGTACTATGAGGAATAAAGTTCTCCCTCCTCGACCCCTTTGGAAGCCATGAGATGTAGATCCAGAAAGATAGGCTCACCTCATTCAACAAAGCAGTCATGGCTTCTAGTACCAGTCGATCCTTATCCGCCGGCTGAGTTGTTGGTTGAAACTCACTAGGCTTCTCTTAGGTTTAGGGATTCACGTGCGATACATTGGGCAGAATTTATAGGTACCATCCCTCAAACCTTCTATAATTAGCCCAACATTTGGGGCTTTTCCCCTCGTCATGGACTATGGCTACTTATTAATTAAGGGAAAACATCTTACCATAGGATCGATCATAAGGCCTAGGTATTTCTTCAAAGATAAGTACTAACCTTTCCTACTGTGTCAAAGCACTTTTGCTAAGCCTCACGCTTAAGCAAGTATTTCATCTGCATAAAGGAGGAGGTAACTTACCCTTGAACAATTGCCTGCTCTAGCATATTGGAAAAGGCGTGCATAGGTTGACTAGTCTAAAAAGAGAGGCTTCCTTATAAGGGAATTGTCGCCCACAGCTTGGCATACTTATTCTACTGACTTATTAGCAACAGTAATGAAATCTGATCGTACACCACTATCGAATCAGGTCTCAGACAAGCAAGGGAACGAGTTTATTCATCTTGAGAGTAAAGCGTTTAGTGAAGAAGATGAATTGGACTTTCGAACCTAAAGTAGGCAGATAAACTAGTCCTATATAACCAAACTAAGCTCTGAGGGAGCCAGAAAACTAAGCTAATCCTTACGTCGTCCTAGCCTATCCATACAACGTTGCCAAAGTCCTAGCTGATGATTCTGATTTCCCTATTCTATTAGTAGGAGAGGAGCATGGCCAACCAATCACATCTGTAGCTCAAGAAACATCTCTTGCTTTTGCTCGCAATTGTCCGATACTTGCTTGACTAGTAAAATAAGCCTACCTAGTGGATGAAACGGATGTGAATTCTTCCTGCAAAGCTCATTTCCAAACGTATGAAAAAACATGTCCATGAGTTAGGCTGGGTATCCATCAAACCAAGCAACAGAGTCTGGTGTATAGATTGATTATTGAATGACAGGAACTACTACTACTGCTTAGCTTGCCACTTATTACTTGACTTATATAGGTGCAGGTACTTATCACTCTTACTCCAAGCCTGGTCTTTTTTGCCCAAGGATGACCGACCTAGTAAACTATGCTCGAGGCCAGCTTATTCAACCTCTTAGTCAGCTTGTATTGAGCGAGCCAGGTCGGAATTCCCAAGAATAGTCTTAACTTGACTCTCTGGCAAGGAAGCTATGATCCGTTCCTGATACCCTGCCAGGGCATCACTCACTCCATTCTTTCTGTTCTTGAGGGTAGTAGTTTCTGGTGCCAGATGCAGAAGCGATCTTGAGCATGCCCCGACCCCGTCAACAACATAGTGATATTTAGGCTTGGGCTTGGGATCGGCATGGCTTGTTTTCAGTCAGGTCAGCCTACCAGAAACTGTCAGGAGCAAAAGAATTCTGATGATCATCTAGCAAGTAATGCTGATGGTAAAGAGGCTTCCTAGGAAAGCATTATGGCGCCTACAGGTAATGCCAAAAATTCCGTATCTTTTGGTGGAGGGAAAAATTGGCTACCGAGCTATGGGGAGATGAGAAGACGTCACATGAAGGAGACTAGTAATTGCCCATTGTGCAGGTCATGAGATGGAGACCCTGTTCCATGCTCTGGTGGAATGTGACCATGCAAGAATGTTTTGGAGTATGGCAAAGGATCACTTTGGCCTAAAGTGCCGAATTTACACCCTGCAACATGGACGGAAGATATCCTTGATCACAAGGTGGTCAGCAAGAGGGATGCTGCAGCTGGCGATCTCAATTATGTGGACAATTTGGGGGAGAGCAGGAATAGCTATCACCATGGGGAGGTTCAGTATCAACCACAGAAATCTGTCGAACTGGTCGAGGAGCTGTTGAAGGCATTGGAAGTACCTGCATTGTCAAATGTGGTGGTACCGACAGAAGTACCGAGATGGAAACCAGTCACAATTTGGATTAAAGTAAATACTGATGGTGCAGTCGACTTTGTGAATGGGAGGGCTGGCGTTGGAATGATTGTTAGAGATGATCAAGGCCAGTTCATTCGAGCCAAGTGCAGCTGTATGCTAATATTTAGGATCCATTCGTCATAGAGCTTCTGGCCTGCTAGGATTCGATTGAATGGGCACATCAAGCGGGGATGCAGAAGGTGTGTCGAAGACTGACTGCTAGACAGTGGTTTCAGCATGGCAGGAGGAGAAGGAACAGCGGTCAGCTGTGTTCCAGATTGTTCAAGAAATGAAGTAGTTATGCTCTGTGTTCTAGGGTTTTGAATTTCTTTTTGTTCGATAGAGAAGCAAATAGAGTGGCACATGTGTGTGCATGTCATGCTCTTAGCTCTAGTATCACTAAACTTTGCTTCGATGTAAGCCTCTGTCTGACTAGGTTGTAGGCAGAACTTGTTTTGTCTATTCAATAAAGAGTAGTCGAGTTAAAAAACAAAAATGACTCAAATGTTGCTCGGCAATTAGTGGCTTCATGGCCACAGATCCAACATGGAAAGAAGGAAACTTTCATCCGGCGTACCTCATGAGACTTCTAGCTATGCCTACCGGGTCAAAGAACCTACTTCAACGAATAATAGAAGGTATCAGAAACCCCATTAACCCTTAGCTGATCCTGAAGCCACGGTTCTTGCTCCTAGGTACAAATCTATGGTGTAGTACCGCCAATAGTGGATGAGCGCCTACATCGATCTGTCTCCCGATAGGTTTCTTTTCAATCAACACAAGCAGCAGACGTAGCTTTTCATTCACTCGCTCTAAGCATGGGAATAGAATAAAGGTATGGGTCCCCCACCTTACCATCCGTTCTGTCAAAACAATTGCTAAAGAGTTTTATTCGATTTGAGACAATCAGGAGATGGGCCTTTCTAAAATTAAATAGCCGGTATTGTGGCATTCGGATCTGCCTTATTGACCGGCTTTGGTCGACCAACCGATAAAGATACATTTGTTTCACGGTAACTGCCTACATAACTAGTCTTCCTCTTTTCAAGGAAGTGAGTCTCAGACCATATGTAGTTCTCTTTTGTTAGACCAGTTCTCAGTTTTTATGCAATTATGCAAAATGACTTTACTCATTTTGATGGAGATTTGTAGCATCATTCAAGTAAATACAAATTGAGATCGTAGAAACATGAGCTTGTGATATAGCTACACCTAATTCTAGACCGGTTAATGCTAGAACTATAAATAAGGGACCAAGATCTCCTATGAAATAGAAATTATTATTCAGAAATAGCATAGTCCAAGCAAACCCACTTAAAATCTTTACTGAACTATGACCGACCATCATATTAGCAAATAAACGTATTCCTGAGCTTAATGCACGAAAACAATGAGAGATTAGCTCAAGGAGTACTAAAAAGGTGCTAATGGCAGTGGGACTCCTGTTGGTAATAAGAAGCTAAAAAAATGAAGCCCATGTCTTTGAAATCCAACGATCATAATGCCTATAAAAATGGAAAATGAAAGAGCCAAAGTAATGAGAAAATGACTTGTCACTATGAAGCTAAAGGGTATCATACCCTGGGGATTATGAAATAATGAAAAAGTAAAAGTGACCAAGATGCAAGGGAAAAACTTTTGTTTCACATTTCCAGAAAGACCACCTATTTGTTCGTTTACCAGGTTCGACACGAAATCATAAATAAGCTCCACCAAGGATTGCCATGCATTTGGCACTGACTTTCCCACTCCTTTTTTCGTAACAACAAAAACCAGAAGTAGGACCAAACCGAGAGTGAGTAGCATAGACAAGGATAGATTTGTGAATGATAAATAAAAGTTGCCTATATTCAGATCCAGAATTGGGTGAATGGAAAATTGATCCAATGGGCTTGAGCCGTTATTGACTATCTTGCCATTACTCCATTCCTGCCCCATCTAATAGCTCTATTCCGTCCTTCTAGTTATTGAAATGGTTCTGGTGCTCCATCTCAAATGGTCTAAAAATAGCATCGATCTCCTCCTCGAGTTCTCTTTTTCTTTTCAGGGTAAGGGTATGGTGATGGCAATCTAGGGAGTACTAGGTGGAATATGTTTCATTCAAACTTAAAAACTCAAAATGTAAATTCATATAAGCTTCAATATTATTACTCTTACTACTGAATAAGTCTGAATCTCTCATCTTAAATCCCATCTTTTCTTTATCAGCTCTGCTCCCGAACAAAGAAAGGAGACTTATTTTAGTGGCGTGGGTGATACCCAACGAAAAAACAAATTCGAACACAAACACAAACTTCCATTACAAAACCAATAAAAACATAAGATAAAGCCAAATTACAAACCTAATTAAGAAAGAGTGCACCAACGGAAATATACTACGGGGAACATTTCTGAATGGAAAATTCAACTGAACACTTTCCAATACGGATTTAAGGGTGCATCGATTTTTTTCCATCATCGTTATATGATGTATAGGTAGGCGTATGCCTACCTTGCTTAAGGGTGGCTCTTGGGTCAAGCAAGGCAAGTTTTTATAGACCAGAGCCAATCCTAGCCCAAACTAGGATCTCTATACGCATTTTCAAGAAAATAAGACGGGGCTACTTCACTTCCTAATTAATAAAGTAGGAGCGAGTACGGAGGTACTAGACCATGATTCTAGGTCCTGATGTGGACACACCAGTCGACAACAGAGAAGGGATTCAATTGAGAGCAGATAGCAAGATCAAATGAATCAATACTCTGAGATAGAATGAGAAAAAAGCAATTTTGATTAATCCTATAAAAGCCTTACAAGGCAGGTAAACTTTATGCAGTATCTGCTACAAAAAGAAGGTTAGAGAACATGTTCCATCTACTTTATCCACTTTTGGGCATGAAGAACATGCTTCTTTCTCAATTTATAGGAATCATTAACCGCAACTCTCCTTTTCAGGCTTGGATTGGTTTTTTGAACTTGGTCCATCGGACAGATATAGACATGGAGAAGCTTTTCAATGTAAATCTTTCACTACTTTGTTTGGACCTTGCTGTCTTCACTTAATGCTTGCTTTCTGCCTTGCCTTTGCTGGGCCTATGATAGGCTGTACTCCAATACGAAATAAGATTGTACATGAAGGTTGGTGAAAAGCAAAAGAAGCAATTGGTTCTCAAATGCCGTGACGTCACCTAGCTTTATTCCAAATTTTTCATTCTATTGGTATGTATAGTGTCTTTCATTTGCTTTTTCATTCATTCTGCCCATAGCCATTAGGTATGATGACAAAAGGAACCATCATGTTGCTCTTGAATCTACAGATAGAGAAGAGGGCATGTCTCTTTTCCTAGAAGTCGATCTATGTTCTTATTCTTAATCGAATTCTAAAGAAACGTCAGTTTCAAGTCACTTCCATTGGGCTGAGCGGGTCATATATGCCTTTTGGCTTTCACCTATGTTATGTATTCTCTCACAATCACTCCTAGCAATAAGTGAAAAGGCGGCTGTCAATACTGTCCCCTCCTCTTCTTTGTCTACTTCTCAATTAGAATTTCTAACTAGTTCACGCCTACTTGTGTATTGGTTATAACCTCTATACTTTATTTTGTTTGGCTTAAATTGCCAAATGGCGAGACCAGACCCCATGAAGCTTCTAAGTCAGATGTAGATTTGCAAGAATCAGATTTACCAACGAGAATAATGCTTAGTGTATCCGTGGTGGGTGAAACTTAGGAAACTCGCCTTGTCCGAACAAAAGTGGGAGGTAGGTAGGTGGTAGTCAGAAGGATTCCTTCAGGGAGCTGCTTCATCCTCTGGATTCCCTTCTTCTATAGACAGACCCCCGGCTAGGGCAGCAGCTGTTTTAAAGAAATACGAACAGTTTGGTTTTCAGTGAGCCCGCTTCTTAGTGATAGGTTTCTAAAGTATCTATCGCTATGTGCCCCTCCCCCAAAAAAACAAATAGGCTCGGGCAATTATTAGCTTAGGGACAACAAGCGGATAGTCGATCTAGCTCCATCCCTTGAATCCTGCTATAACTAATAGAATCTTGTATGAGAGACCCACAAATAAATAGGGAAACCCACTTAAAACGCTTTTTAAGTAGAAGCTGAGACATTACCTGCTAGCATATCTCCCCACTAGGACTCCCCCCAAAGCAAAGCTAAACCCGTTCTTTAATTCAATACCTAGAGACCCAAAAGCTCTAGTCCAAGTTGAGGCACAATAGAGGGATTTTTGTCACCATTATTTATGGACTGACGTAAACATACTTTTTGAGTTTAGATTCTTATGCTGGACCTGCAACCTCTAGCCTGGGACACCACTTTACGACATAAAGATCAGATCAAGTTATGATTTTCTCATTAAGAAAGAGTACCCAAGAAGAATAGATATGATCCAGAAACACTCTTATTCGATGATGCGTAGAGCGTTTGACTTTCTTCTTTACAATTTCCTTAATGCACATGAATGAGAGATTACAACACTTAGTATGAGCATATCGGCCTAGCTTCTTAGCCATAAGAATAGTTTTACCTACCAAGTCAACCCTACTCTTGCCCACAATAAATTCTTATTAGATACTCAATTCTTCATTGACTAGCCCCCCAAGCAATTACCTATGCTCTCCTGAAGGGTCGAGATGGCGGACTAGAGGGGGGGTGAATAGTCTTTTCTAAAATTAATCGCGTCGGCTAACCGATATAAATGCGGAATTAAAACAATCGGTCTAGCCAAGACTATACCCCTCTATATATGTTCACTAGCACCTTGCAAAGATACTAATTATGCAACTAAGGTGCTGGGCTAGCTAGAGCTCTCCTAAACAATTCTAGGAGCAAGGTCACACAAACCTATGCCACTAGTACTTTAAGCAACAAGGGAGCTCCTACACATGCTAGTAAGCAAAAGCACAAAGCTAACTAAGCTCACTAGCAATGCTCAATAACAAGGCAACCAATGCCTAATTAGAGAGCGCAAATACTTAGCTACACAAACTAAGCAATGTGACTAACAAGGTTACTAAAACCAAATTAGCCACGCAAGGGAGCTACTTCTATGCTACACAAGCAAGAAGGTAATTAGCAAGCTATGCAAGCTATCTAATTTCAAGAGCAACTACACAAGCTTAATATGTATAAAAGTAATTGCAAGCTTGTGTAATGGGGATGCAAACCAACGGGAAGAACAAGGTTGACACGATGATTTTTCTCCCAAGGTTCACATGTTTACCAACACGCTAGTCCCTATTGTGTCGACCGCTCACTTGGTGGTTCGGCAGCTAATTAGCATCACCCGCTAAGCCCGCACGTTGGGCGCCGCAAGAACCTACCCCTTGAGTGAGGGTAGCTCAATGACACGCTTTACTAGAGTTGCTCTTCGCGGCTCCCGTGGGGCGAGCACAATGCCCCTCACAAGCGCTTCTCCGGAGCGCCGCACAAGCTTCTTGCGCACTTCAACGGAGACCACCACCAAGCCGTCTAGGAGGTGGCAACCTCCAAGAGTAACAAGCACCACTGGCTTGCAACTCGATCACCTAGTGCCACTCGATGCAACCTCATGATGCAATCGCACTAGAATCGCTCACTCACACAATCGAATGATCACTATCACGTATATGTGTGATGGAGGGCTCCCAAGCACTCACAAGCATGGACACTAAGTCCCTTGAGGTGCTCCACACTAGCCATGGCTGAAGGCCACTTCTATTTATAGCCCCAAGGGCTAAACTAGCCATTACCCCTTCACTGGGCAACGGTCGGGCCGACCGGACGCTCCGGTCGTGTTGACCGGACGCTGGACCTCAACGTCTGGTCACCCGCAGATGGCCACGTGTCTCGGTTCCAACGGTCACTTGACTTGACCGGACACAGCAGCTTTCAACTGACCGGACGCTGAACCCCCAGCGTCCGGTCATTTCTAGTAAGGTATCGACCTCGACCGGACGCGTCCAGTCACACTTGATCGGACGCAGCCAGCATCCGGTCACACTCTAGCTTCTGCGTCATCGTACGTCAGCCTGACCGGACACAGCCTGCCAGCGTCCGGTGCATTCAGATCCAGCGTCCGGTCAATTGACCGATGCTAGCATCTTCGCGACCAACTCGTTTTCACTTCTAACTTCTTCACCCTTGCTCCAATGTCCTAACCACCAAGAATTTTGCATCCGGCGCAATAGAAAATAGACATTTCATTTTCCCGAAAGCGCCGAATCCCACCGAGCAAGAGAGGGACCCAAACCCATCTCACCCTTGCAAACACCACCTCCTTTGTAAATGTGCCAACACCACCAAGTGTACACCACCATGTGTATGTGTGTTAGCATTTTCACAATCATTTCCCAAAGGATGTTAGCCACTCAACTTGCCACGCCACTCGATCCTAGCGACAATGCAAAGTTAGATCACTCGAGTGGCACTAGATGACCAATATGCAAACAAGTTTGCCCCTCTTGATAGTACGGCCATCTATCCTAAACCCGGTCATAAACTTCTCTACACACCTATGACCGGTGAAATGAAATGCCCTAGGTTATACCTTTGCCTTGCGCATTCCATTCCATCTCCTTCAATGTCGATGCAACACATGCACCAACATGATCAACAATGATATGATCCACTTCATATCATCACATGATCATTTTGGTTCATCGATCTTGACTCTACTTGCTCTTCACCATTGCCATCATCCATCGGCGCCAAGTCTTGCTCAAGCTTCACCGCCACGCGGTCCATCACTCCAAAGCCTTCGACTTGCCCTTCACGCTTGCAACCGATCCATCAAGCCAAGTCTTGTCTTGATCTTCTCCACCTTGATGACATGACTCAATGTCATGTCTCATGTGCATTTACGCTCCTTCATCATCACATGTGTGAGCTTTGCAACATCTCCAAGCCATTTTCACCTTCATGGCATATGTTGCTCACACACATGTACCTGTGGATTAATCACCTGTGTATCTCACATAAACACAATTAGTCCACCTAAGTTGTCACTCAATTACCAAAATCAAACAAGGACCTTTCACCTCCCTAGCTTATCCATAAGAAGAGACACATCGGAATAGATAGTATTAGACCACTTCTCACAAGCCTAGTCATACATAAAGGAGGATTTCTTATAGGCAAAAAGAAAGCACATCTATATCGGCTTCAAGAGTTACCCAAGTCCAAAGTAATGCGTCTTTCTATCTAGTCCAACATGCTTACCCAAGACCCAACTTCTTCACTACTTGACCTACTTTCTATAACTCCCAGACTCTGCTTATTATGCCCGAAGGAGCGTATTTAGAACATCTCTCAATTTACTAAGGATGAAATACTCTTGCTAGCTTTCTATCAACCACACTTCAATCTAATCTTTGCTCCACCCTTCCGGTTCGGTAGCTAATGAAAGGAGTTCTTTTGCCAAGAACAAGCAACGGCAAGCTACCGCGAAAGCTATTGCGCGTTAGTCACGCGCATACGTTTTCTTGGTTGAGTGAACATCGAAATTCCACGAGGAAGAATTGGAATAGGAATAAGTCAAAGTGCCCATGTTATAGAGGACGCCGTGCCTATTCTTTTCTCATTGAGTTCTAGAGGAATGCAATAATAAAGAAAGATCTTGATTTTCTCTTTCCTTCCTACTTAGGAAAGTTTGAGTTGCTAGGCCTCAGAGCGAATTCCTTAAGGAAAATCTAGTTTCTTACTTTATTTGTGTGGGGACCCATATTTCAATATGTTCAATTAACCTCACACCGGACTTTGTCACTTTGAAGCTATAAGGTATCTCATACAAATATGCATGAGTCAGTACTCATCTAACTACTCTTTCAACTATCCCTACTCTTACTTAAATTGCCCCCCCTAAGAAGTCATCAAATGGTAACACGATGCCAGGTGTGGCAGGGATCGAAAAAAGCATTAGCTCATTCACAAAGAGAGAATGAGAGAAGGTGGATAATGGTTAGGGATGTAAGTACTATAGTTTGGTAGGTTTGAATTTTGTGGCCAAGGGTATTGGTTACGATTCTAGTGGTCTTTAGGCGAGTTGACAAAACTACCCCTATGCGAAAAGAATGAAGCTAATGGGGTTGTTCCAATTTATGAAATTTACTTGCTCTTCTCTCGATTGAACCATTGCAACCAAGGATTGAAAAAACTTCTATTTACTCAATGGTTGCTATTTCCATGTGATAGATTTTTCCTATGAAAATGTTTCCTTTTTTGTTAGAAACCCAGCTCTTTCCTTTCCCTTCCTGACCATGAAATAGACTAGCGCCTTTTATGAACTCTTATCCAAAATCTCTCATCAATCAAAGTCTATTCCTTCTACTACACCTCAAACACCTCCGGTTCAGGTCTTTCATGATTGTGACCAATTTCCTGGCCCATTGGAAGGCCAAAGCAGCCCAAGTGATTGATCTCTCCCTAGAAAAGGAACAAGTTCGGATAATGATGAATAACATGAGTAGGTAATACCATGTCTATTTTGATTTCCAAGCAATGACCATGCTCTTTGATTGAAGTAGCCACTCGTATTGAAGATGCTATCTACAATGGGACTCATGGATCAGATGTCAAAGAGGCAGATCCAAAAGGAAAGAAGATAGCCCTAGGGGAACAAGCAAGAACTAGTGAAGTGAATATCTTGTCTGACAGGAAAACCAAAGACACTCAGGACTTTCACTCCGTTCGGCATAACCGTAGCCACGCCTTAGAAAATAAGCTTAAGAAGCATGCTTCCTCCTGCCAATATAAACATGATCGAGCCAACATTATCGAGTTGGTAGTCTCTAACTCCCTCCTTATTACGCTAGCCAGAGAAAAGGGAGAAACCGATGGTAGAGACATGACTGGAATCTAGGAGACTGATGAGATTGAGCCCCAACCTCAAGTTCATATGCTCTGGTGGGATGATTTCAACGATTAATTCATAACCCCTCCTATTACTCCCTGAAAGCCCAGCAAGTGTGGAATCCTTTACCCTCGCTCATATTCTAGAAAATCTTCCCATGTCATAAACCTTCCATTCAGTATAGGTAAACCATTTAGGGAGAATGGGTTTTTTGGTCTTTCTCACGTGTTTTTTTTTCGTTCGTCAAATGTTTACCTATCTTTCACGGAGAATGGTCAATCGGTTTTCTTCTTTTAAAGAACTTTGCAAATGAATTAAGAAAGATAGAGAGATATTGACTTTTTTCACATCTATAACTACATTTTCACATTTCTTTTTAAAAAGATGTAGAACTGAATAGTGCAGCTATTTTGGCTCACAATAAAGCAAGGGTCCTGATCGAGCAAGACTATGTCCTATCTATCTACCTCTCCAAACACAATATCTTGAGTACCTATGATGGTGACTACATCTACTAGCATGTGATGTTTGGACATAGAATTGAGTCCTTGTGAATGGGAAAGCCAGGTGCTCTTATTTTGCAATGGTAGGGACGATTACTCCCATTACTTGAGAAGAAAGACACCAAATTCACCTTTAGGTGCTTCAACTGCAGTATAGGTAGAAGGAGCTAGTACGTAAAAACCTTCTGTATAAAGTTCGAAATGGCGAATTGAGGTAGAGTAGACCGATGATCCGGTAGTCATTTGGCCGGCTATGGAAAGAAGCCCTATGATGAGCCTAGCCCTGCTATCAATCACTTCAGGTAAAGGGATCAAAAGATTATGGTCTGAAATAGAGATTTGAGGGTCCCTCGTGTGAGTACGTGCTGAAGAGCAAGGACTGAAAGTGCGTTCATTTTTCTTTCTACTAGTAGTTTCCTGCTAATAGTGATTAGTGAGTGCTCCATACATAGCCAATGCCCGTCCATGTTCACAGTTGCAATCAAAGTTTGATCGCCATTTTCATTAGCACAATGGCATTCATTGGATTTTGCCTATGTTGGTGTGATGACTTCCTGCCTCTGAAAGCTCTGGTTCCTCAAAACAAAGGAAAAGTCTCATCTCGTGCCTGGACTTAGGCATGAAAGGATAGCTAGGAAATTAAGCATAGACTGAACTTCTATTGATTATGAAAGTGAAATCAAACTTCATAGAGAGAGATCATTTAGTGATTTAATCGTCTAAGATGAAATCACATAGTATACAAGCCTATAATCTTGCTTCTTTTACATTCAACAAGAAAAAGAATTGGTAGTCCACCATCATAGTACCCGAGTTTGATTGAATAGCTCTATTTGTAGTCTTCTTGTTTTTGAGAAAGTGCTCTAGACATCGGTTCATCCCGAGCACTACATAGTTTCCTAGATGCAAGCAGGCAGGGAAGAGTTTTTGGTTCTAAGAGGACATTCTTTTGTTATTGAATTTAGGATTGGGAAATTGATGTATGTTAGTGAAGAATGCAAGTTGACCAATAGTAGCTATGAAGAACAGCACCTATGTAGTATGTCATTTATAATGGATTGACCTTGAATAAGCCATTGAAATGTTATCAAAAGATAGCTCTGTTGATAAGTTATTTGAGTTCTAGATGTCTACAACTTACCACACTCGTTTTCCCTTTGTATCACCCGCTAGAGTAGACTTCTTTTGTCTAAAGCTGAAACCTCTTTCTTCAATGTGAAAAAAGGTTGTTCTTTGGAGGGACATCCCTGGCTAAACAAGTTCTTTGGGTTTTTGCTTTGATGAATGTGGGGGCGACACCCTGAGCCTTATATTTAATCACATTTGTTACTAAACATGGTAAGGTCATGTATGCTTTATGATCAATAAATAAGAAACATTCAATTGTGGTGGAAAAGAGTTCACTCTCAGAGAAAAGATCGCCATCGTGGAAGTGAAGAATTCCTAGAACTGATAGATTCGACCTAGGAGCGCTATCTGTTTATAAGTGCTATATGCTTTGAAAAGCCAAAGGAGGAGTTTTCATGAAGAAGAAGCTTATCATACCATGAATGAATCAACAACCATCTGTTAGTCACACATAGTGTTAGCTTTAAGTTTGAATCATAGATAAGCCTTCCTTAAGTGTAATATGGCTTGGTTTAGAATGTTGCAATGGAATACCAATCTATCGGGTTTGACAAATCAAGTAGAACCGCATAGCTCACACAATGGGTCTTAGAAATGTAAGAATTCATTGTAAAAACAATAGTAAAATAGAAAGGCATTTTTGTGCTTTGTCCAATCCAAACCTCACAGCTTATTCTGCCATAACCTTCTTTGCCAAAAGCCTTTATCTGTGGCTATCTTCTACATTCTCTGCCATTTTCCCTCATCCCCTTGATCGATTATCCCTAAAGCAAAGAGCCAATGCCAGCTAGTCTTCTCCTCCTTAAAGCTTATGGGCTAATCGAGTGTCGAACTCATACCTTCTACGCTCCGTTCCTGGGATTGGCTAATGCCTTTTTCCAAACAATAGGATATCCTAGTTTGTACCACTTTTAGAGCGGGATTTTAGTCAATTTTCTTCGCATTCTATTCCAAAAAAAGGGATAGGCTCAACCTAAGGATTTCAAACCTTACTTTAGGCTGACAACTGCTTTGAGAGTAGATAGAGCATCCTCTTTTGGGCATGAATCCAATTTTCATCAATCCGAATAGTAAATGGCCCAGCAACTTCCTCCTTTGATGCTTCCTGCTACACTCATGAGACTCCCTCGTCAAGCCAATAGAACAAGCCCTATGATGAGCCTAGCCCTGCTATCACTTTAGGGAGAGGGAAGTATGGGTTGTTCTTTCTAGGAAGGAAGGGCCATGTTAGGCTGTGTGGTCGATCCCTTAGTTCCAGTCATCTAGGCAGGGTTTGCTCTTTTCTTCAAAGTTCATTCGATAGCTACCATTCATCCCTTGTGCTGCTCGCCTCAAGCGCTGGCTGGGCTAGCATTTTTAGTCTTATTCAGACCCAGAGTGAACCTAGCAAATGGACCATGATCTGCTCTTTTCTCAGCTCGAGGAAAAGAAGAAAGAATGGCACTAAAGTGGACATTTGAGAGAGATGTACAATAGATACAAATGCAACTCAGGGATGAGATGGCTGAAATGAAGGTTTGTGAGTGAGGCTGTTCATGTCTCCAAAGCGGTGAAGGAGGAAAGAAGCGAGCACCATAACCCCTTGTTATTCTGTTGCCGCTTGGGGATCCACTATCAAGAAGTGTATCCACGGCTTCTTGTACCAATTTTTCCTGGCACATTACTAAATCTACTTGTGCTAATTCACTTGTTTTTAATAGATAGGCAAGGTTGTTCTTCCTCTAGGTCTCTCCATTCCCAAGGAATATTTCTTCGTGGGCTATAAGACATTAACAACTGGCTCTCGGGTATTCCTATCATCAAGTTTTTCTATTTCTATCATAAAGTTCACGGGTATAAGTAAAAAGGTTAGCTCGCTTATTTGGCTAAACCTTCCAAACAAGACATGAAAATACAGCACCGACATTTCCAATGGTAGTCAAGTTCACTGGAATAGGTTCTTTGAGCTATGATCCATTGTCGAATCAGCAGTAATGAAGTAAGTGAATTATTGTAACGCCCTAAAATTTGCAATAATTTTGAAATAGGAGAAATTGATTTATTATGCATTTTGTGGGCATTTGAATTTAGGAAAATAATAATTTTATTAAAAATAAAATCAAATATTAGGTCACAATCAAGTATGTGCATTCATGTTGCTGCATAATAATTTTTGAGTGGTGTGATTTGAAATCAAAATTCAAATTGTTTTGAAATTGCATTTTGAGATATGCTTGGAAAAATCAGAAAAGGAAAAATGAATTTCCCTCCCTCTTTTCTCCTTTCCCTGCTCTCGGCCCAGTCGGCCAGCCTCGCTCAAGGCCCATTCCCGTTGTGCGCTGGCCCATCTCCCTCGGCCTATTTCCAGCGTCGGCTGCCTCTCTCCCTCCCGCACTCGCTCATCGCGGCCCAGCAGCGTTGGCCCATCTTCGTCGCCAACCTAGCCATGCCCATGTGTCCTCCCTCTCACTGACCATGCTGGCCTACCCGTCAGGCGCTCCTCCTTCCTCCACGCCGTGTCCACCTCGGACACCACCGCGCTGATGTCGTCCATGTCCGGCTCCGCTACGCCGCGGGTGCCATGCCGCCCAAGTCGCCTCGCTCTTAAATAGCAGCCACGCTGTGCTGCCTTCCCTATCTTGCCCTAGAACTAGCCATTGCCTTGCCTCTGAGCCACAGCCGCCGAAAGAGATCTATCGCTATCGATTTCGTAGCCCCGCCGCTCCTGCGCTTCTGAAATCACATCCCCGAGCTTCGCCTGGAGGTAAGTATACTGCAAGAGCCTCATACACCTACCCCCTCAGTCTCTATCTCTTTCTCTAACTCGCCAAAGTCTTGCTAGAGAGCTCGAGCCACCAATTCAAGTTCGGCGTCACCACCATGATGTCGTGACCCTCTCCGATCCCTCAATTGAGTTTGCGATTAACTCCTCTAGCTCCCTGTACCACTCTCGAGTCTACCCGTGGTCTAAATCGCTAGATTCATGAACTCCGATGAGCTCTCTGTTCTTTCCGGCCGAGCGCCACCGTCTAGCTCGCCATCGGTGACCTGCACCCCCTATCTTCTAATCTCCAGTGCCCATCTCAGATTCAACGGCCATGGATGGCCGATACCCCTTCGCTGCGAATTTTGCAAAAAGGCCCTTACAAGTATTTGGGTCTTAACCCACAGTCCAAAATGTCTTTTCAGATTTTGTTTTCTTCTTTTGAAAGCATATTTTGTTTCGGTTAAATCTAAAATACATTTTTAGCTATTTACAGTTTTGCCACTAGATTTGTTTTAGCCATTAAATCTCCGTTTTAACTCCAATTTGATCCGTTCAACCTGCGTTGGGTTTAGAATTCCATAATCTACATGTTCATATTACTGTTATGTAGGTTTTCAACTTTTAAAATTCAAGGTTAGATTTAATCCATTATTTTACTAAAGGAAATCTTGTTTAATTCATAACTTCTTCATTTTAGCTCCAATTTTTTTTCATCTTCGTGTCTATGTGATCGTAGCGAGATGTAGATTTGTTTTACAAACTTTTCATCTTGATTTTATGATGATTGGTGTACTATTCTAATCTATAGAGTTTGTTTGCTATGCATGATTATATGGTTGCCTGTGTGGTGCTGTTTGATCTCGAGTAGACTATGAGTTTTGTGTTGGTGATCTGGAACAACTCTTTGAAGATCAAGACCAGCAGCGATACTTTGAATTAAGGCATGTATAATATGAGGCTCCTTGTTACCTATTCACTTTAATGCAATCTCAATTCATGTGCATATGTTAATGAACCGCTTGGAGTCTACCTACCTTGATATTGATTATCCTGTCCTTGATTTACCTATGGATTTTGCATGTGGGTAGTATGCTCAGTTTGCTCCAACTAATATTGCTTAAGGAATATAATTAAAGATATATGCAACATGGTATTAAAAGATTCATTTTAGTAACATGGAACCAAGAGGGTTAGAGCATTGTGCCCTTTCTTATGGCGCTCTTGTTTCTCTCCATAAGGACTCATCTTTAAGTGACAACCCAGGACTTGTAGTACAACCATGAGGACCACATGGCTCTGGTCTTAGTTTAGTACCTTGCTCTTTCTAGTTTGTAGCAGTTTACCGAAAGGGCAAGAGGGGCATACTAGGCTGGGTATGGGCCTCATCCCTAGGGTATGTACTATGTTGCGTGTATCAGTGCCACTTTTGGAGATGACTCCATAACACTTGGGAGATGGAATCCTTAGTGGCTGCTCCTTATTAGAACGACTAGGGAAAAGCTTCGTAGTGTACCCTACCTGCTCACCTTGGAAGTGTTTTGGGAGTAATTAACCCAGGCATATGGGCAACACAACTCATGGTGAAAGTGTACAACCTCTGCTGAGTGTAAAACTAATATATCAGCCATGCTCACAGTCATGAGTGTCCTGGACCCTTACTGAATAGTTGGTTACTTGGATTGTTTGGGTTATGACTAAATTGTTGATATCTCTAATTATTCACATTCGGGAGCCTAAGCATAACTTAGCAACTTATGACTAATAATAAAATATGACCAACTAAAAGTGCTTACTGCAGTTCAGCCGTGTTAAGGCTTTTGAGCCTGCATCCCCTCATGTTATGCTTGCTAAGCGGTAATAGCTTACGCTTGTTTTATTTCAATACATTGGCAAAAAATCTTAGATGGGTACCAGATGGAGGTTCTTCAGTGGAGTTTTCCAAGAGGTGTTAGGCTTGTGATCAACCAGTTGATGATTCCTGTGGTGTTGGAGGCTTTGCCAGAAGAATAGAGTTATAGCATATGCTGTAATGTGAGACTATGTCTTTTGTATCAAATATTTATGCACTATGTAATAAAGGCATTGTCTTTGATATTACCCCTTCATTTGTAATTATATGTGTGAATTGAATTCCTAGGCACACATATGGTGTGTATCTGGTTTTGTCCTTCAAACCAGGTGCTACAAGTTAGAAAATGGTCATTTTAAGGTTTAGAATTTGCTATGAAATCCTTGGTCTATAAACCTTGCTATTTTATTCTATGCTATATTCTTGTCTTTGTTGTTCATCTCCTCCTTGCTGCTAAAAAAACTCTTGTCCCTATCTCCATCCTTGCTTTGAATTGCTTTTAGAGCTATCACTTACCACATTCTTGCGCAACATGAAGGTGAAGATGTAGAGTTTTGAGCCCTTGATACAATAAGAACGCTAGTAATGTGAGTAGAGTCATTGAGTCCTAATGCTTGAATTGTGAACCTATAATGTTTGAATGGTTGTCTTGATGTTCATGCTTGCTTTGGATCTTTGTAATGATTGCAATGATTTTTGTGGGTTATGCTCACAATTTCATTTAGTTTACCTGATAAGGTATAAGGACCAATGGTTAGATAGTTGGGTTGGTTTTTCTCATCTCTGCGCATGCTGTTTTCTAAGCAATCAGTGTTCATTGGGTTATATCTCCAAAGGTAGATGCCCAAACGTCATGAAAGTTTTATGGATTGGGAGTTAGGACCTCTACAAGTTGAAGTTTCTGCACTGTCTGGGAGTCTAAATAGTTTTGGTTGTGTTCTATTTTTGACTAACTTAACCTTAGAATCTGGCAAGGTGGTTTATATGAAAGTTGTAGAGAATTTCATAAGCTTTCTAGCCAAATAAGGAACGCCTTCATATGATTTCTAGAACTTGAGATATGGCTACTAGTAGTTCTCATCTAGAAAATTTTAGATTGATTGTTTTACCATGTGAACTACTTCCAGATCATGGATTACAACCAATAATTGTGCTGAATGTTGCAAACAGATGGTTTCTACCAGGAGAAGTACTTCATGTGATGCCAGAAGGAATGTCCCTAATGCTAACCCACCACCATCAAATCCTCCAACTATAGAGCAATCTATGATGACACAGACTCAATTGCTACAGTCCTATGTTCAGAATGTATGCATCAACCCACATCAAGCACCACCAAGGGATAAGCGTGGTGAATTTATGAAGGGACATCCATCGACATTCTCTCATGCATGTGACCCACTAGAAGCTGATGACTGGCTTAGAGCCATGGAGCGACAACTTAACATAGCTCAATGTAATGACCATCAGAAAGTGCTTTATGCATCCAGTCAACTTCAAGGGGTAGCTTCAGACTGGTGGGAATTATTTTAGGTTGGGAAAGATGTAAATTAGATTTGTTGGGAAGATTTCAAGACTGCCTTTAGATCTTATCATGTTCTAGAAGCTTTGGTGGAGATCAAGGAGGAGGAGTTCCTCAACTTGAAACAAGGTTCCATGATAGTGTGTGAGTATCATAACAAATTCACTCAGCTATCACGTTATGCTCTAGGAGAGGTGGTTAATGATGCCAAGAAATAGAAACACTTCTTGAAAGGATTAAATGATGGACTTCAACTACAGTTGATGACTGTTGAGTATCTTGACTTCTAAACTTTGGTGAATAGAGCCATTTTGATTGAGAACAAACGTTAGGAAATGGAAGAGAAGAAAAGGAGAATCCAAAGCCAATCTATAGGTAGCAACACCCCCCCCCCGCTACACTCCCTAGCAAGAATTTCAGTAGAGATACTAGGAACCAACTAGTCAGTGGGATTTTGATCCTCCTCAACAACTCCCTCAACACCAGCAAGAGCAATAGTATGTGAACCAGAGTCCACCCCAAGAACCACTCATCAACTCCCCAATGAAGGATAGTGTGCCCAACACCCCCTCTTCAGGCAAGAAATGCTACCGTTGTGGTGAGCCCGGTCATTATGCGAGTCAGTGTCCAAAGAAGCCAAACAAGCAACAATCCCGCAATGGAAACCATAAACAACGGACTCATGTGCAAGGTAGGGTCAATTATGTGAAGATAGAATCTGCTCAAGAAGCCCGATATGTTGTGTTTGGCACGTGTCTAGTCAACTCTAGCCCTGCATCAGTTGTGTTTGATTCTGGAGCTTCACATTCCTTCATTGCACATCATTTTGTTAAGGAGCACAATATACCAAAGTGTCCTATGAAGAAACAGATGTTAGTTGACTCACCTTGTGGGGATATGCAAGCTACTCTAATGTGTCCCAATGTAAGAGTTGAAATACGGGGGGTAGAGTTTTTGGCAAATCTGATTGTGCTGAAATCTTCAAGCATAGATGTAATTCTTGGAATGGATTGGCTAAATCCATGAAAGACTATTATCCAATGTGAGAATGGTACGGTACACTTGACGTCCAAGTCAGGAGAATAAGTTTTATGCAAGGCAACTACAACAACAAGAAAGGTGTGTAGTGTTAATCAGATGGAAGGTGCAACCATAGATAAGATCAAGGTTGTTAATGAGTTTCTAGATGTTTTTCCTGATGATTTATCGGGTATGCCGCCAGATCGTGATATCGAGTTTATTATTGAGCTTTCACCTAGAACTAAACCTATAGCCAAGAGATCATATCGGATGGGTGTCAATGAGCTAGAACAACTTAAGAAGTAGTTAAAGGAGCTATAGGATAAAGGTTTCATACATCCTAGTTCTTCACCATGGGGAGCCCCAGTTATACTTGTTGATAAGAAAGATGGTACACAGAGGATGTGTGTGGATTACCGCTCTCTCAATGAGGTAACTAGCAAGAACAAGTATCCTTTGCCTAGAATTGATGACTTGTTTGATCAATTACGAGGTGCTTGTGTGTTCTCCAAGATTGATCTTCGCTCTAGTTATCATCAGTTAAGGATTTGTTCATCGAACATTTTCAAGACTACTTTTACTACTTGGTATGGATTATATGAGTACACAGTTATGTCTTTTGGATTGACTAATGCCCCTGCATACTTCATGTATATGATGAATAAGGTGTTTATGGAATATCTCGACAAGTTTGTTGTGGTCTTCATTGATGATATTCTAGTCTTCTGCAAAACAGAGGCAGAACATGAAGAGCATTTGAGATTAGTTCTGCAGAAACTTAGAGAACATCAATTGTATGCTAAACTAAGCAAGTGTGAGTTTTGGTTGAAGGAAGTTTATTTCCTAGGACATGTTATCTCTAATGGTGGAGTAGCTATGGATCCCAAGAAGGTTAGTGATGTATTGAGTTGGAATCTGCCTCAAGATGTAAGTGAAGTCCAGAGTTTCCTAGGAATGGCCGAATATTATCGGAGGTTCATTGAAGGTTTTTCTAAGATTGCCAAGCCTATGACATCTCTACTTGAGAAGAATGCTAAGTTTGTATGGACTGAGCAATACCAAGATAGTTTTGAAGAGTTGAAGAAAAGGTTGACTACAGCTCCGGTGCTAGTACTACCAGATCAAAACAAGAGTTTCTCCATCTACTGTGATGCATCTCGACTTGGTCTGGGTTGTGTTCTTATGCAAGAAGGACGAGTAGTGGCTTATGCATCTAGGCAACTAAAGAAGCATGAACTAAATTATCCCACCCATGATTTGGAGTTAGCAGCTGTGGTTCATGCATTGAAGATTTGGAGACATTATCTAATTGGGCATAAGTGTGACATCTATACAAACCACAAGAGTTTGAAGTACATTTTCACTCAGTCAGATTTGAACTTGAGGCAATGTCGTTGGTTAGAGCTAATCAAGGACTATGATTTGGAGGTACATTATCACCCTAGCAAGGCAAATGTTGTAGCTGATGCTTTGAGCCAAAGGAGCTATGTTAATGCAATGCTAGTGACACAGTTACCTAAGGAGTTATGTGCTGAATTTGAGCATCTTAATTTGGGAATAGTTGATAATGCAATGGAATTGGAATTAGAACCTACACTTGAACAAGAGATCCGCAAGGGTCAGTTGGAAGATGAGAAAATCAAGGAGATAGTAGAACTTATCACAATTGGTAAAGCACTAGGTTTTGATTGGATGATCAGGGAACAGTGTGGTTCAGAAAGAGAATATGTGTGCCAGAGATAAAGTCCATTCGAGAGATGATTCTAAGGGAAGCTCATGACTCAGCATACTCTATCCATCTAGGTAGTACTAAGATGTACCTAGATCTAAAGGAGAAGTACTGGTGGTATGGTTTGAAAAGAGATGTGGCTGAGTATGTAGCAATATGTGACACCTATCAGTGAGTTAAGGCAGAACATCAAAGACCAGCAGGTTTACTTCAACCTATGAAGCTACCTGAGTGAAAGTGAGAAGAAGTTGGTATGGATTTCATTGTTGGATTACCATGCACTCAAAGTGGTTATGACTCAATTTGTGTAATAGTAGATCGGTTGACTAAGGTTGCTCACTTCATACCGGTCAAGACTACATATACAGGTCCAAAGTTGATAGAATTATACATGCAACGGATAGTATGTTTGCATGGAGTTCCTAAGAAGATTTTGTTAGATAGAGGTACTCAGTTTACATCTCATTTTTCCTTTTCTAATTTTTCCAAGCAAATCTCAAAACGCAATTTCAAAACAATTTGAAGTTTGATTTCAAATCACACCACTCAAAAATTATTATGCAGCAGCATGAATGCACATACATGATTGTGACCTTATATTTGATTTTATTTTTAATAAAATTATTATTTTCCTAAATTCAAATGCCCACAAAAATGCATAATAAATCAATTTCTCCTATTTCAAAATTATTGGAAATTTTAGGGTGTTACAATTATTCATCGAGAACTTCCTATGGCATTCAGCCTTTTCCTTCAACTTAGCGCCCTCACTTCTACTTCTCTCTATTAAGCTGCTCTCTGGGTCCGTCCATAAGCATGCATACTGGTGCTCTCTTATTGGCTAGGCCCCTATCTAATTAGCGGGTTATTCTAACAATATAAAAAGAAGATAATGTTTGGAGTTCAATAAGCTCTTTGCAAAAGAATAGTTCCTACTAGTGAAGTACCTAAATAGTGCAATCTCTTGCATCGAGAATCATCCTACTAGAGAACCTTCTTGCTTTGTCTTTCCCTTATCTTGCTAGCTCTATACCAGTGCTTGAAATAGTCATTTCTTCTTTCTTATCTTAATAGTTGAGATGAAATAATATATATGCAAGAATGCTTCTACTGCTAATGTGTCATACTCTACTTCAAACTCTATCTACTCAATGAAGCAAGCAGTTTGATGGATGGCACCTTCCTCTTTAATAGCTTTCTTTCTAGTTCTGAGTGTGTAGCATAAACGGAGTTTTTTCTTTTGATAACTAAGAAGGAGAATATGCTGCTATAATAGAGAATCTTTTCTAGTTCAAACTTTTAGGCCCTTCGCTATTTCCACGCATGCCAAAAACTACAACTAGCCGGCACCCTATTGACTCGCTTGTGGAAGGACTTATAGGACGAATAAAAGCTACTAGTTCATTTGGACCCCCTACCACTTCAAATGAAACTGGATAGCTTGCAACTGGTACAACAATTGGATGGCTGAGAACTCTTTCTACAATAGAAGGGAAGGCCTTGGTAATATAACAGGATTGCTAACTTGCCTAAGATATCTACTTATTTAATGGACTACAGTTAGCTTTACGGGAAATCAACACTTTGTTGAAGGTGGTTTGAGTATTTACAGATACTATCCATACTACCCCCTGCCTTACCCTTAAGGGCTAAGAACTGAATAGGCTGACTCTAGATTCTAACTGAAAATACTACAAATTTGACCCTACAGGCTTTCAAGCAGATTGATACCTACTTTACTTGCCAAAAAATTTGTTGTAGTAAAAGCTTTAAAACTCAGTTGCAGTAGAGACCTTCCGGCGGGCGAGGGCCTCACAATTGAAGGAGAGAAATTGCTTTATCTGCAATTGGATGAAAGGGAAGAGAACACCAAAACTACTAGCGATAAGAACTTTCACCTGGCTAGCACTTAGCAAGGTTAGTTTGCTTGGAAGGGGAGCATTCGAAATGCATAACTCGAAATGACTAAAGACTAAAGCTAGAACGCAAACTGAGGAAGGCAGAAAGAAGGACAGCAACCGCATTAGCTCCTTCCTCCTCTTACTCTGAAGTCTTACTTTTTGGCCTTTAATATTATATTATTTGGCCTAAAAAACAACTCTTATTGACACTGTATGCGCTTATCTTTATTCTGCAATTGCATGCGCTTCTCCTATCGCTATTGCTTTTTTTAAGGTAATAACTAAAGAAAGATATGCATGACTCGGAACTGACCCTCTTCAATAGCTTCTTTAGAGCTTGGGGAATTTATTACCCTTTATACTTAATAGTTTAGACCCGGGAACGATAGTCGCTCGATGTAAGGTGAGGAATGAAATATCAATAGAGGAACGAAAACCGTAGGGTATGAAATTAGGGTAGGGTTGGTAGGGTAAGTCCAACTAAAACTTTCTTTGATTACCTTTTTTCTCCAACTGGCTTAGAGATTATTGCATTTGCCCTTAACCGGTAACCTCCTTTGAATCCTTCATTTAGACCCTCTCTATTGGTATTGGCATTGGCTCGAGAGCAAGGACCTTATTTGATCGCTTAGAACTTGATGGAGGGAAACTCACTCGCTCAAGGTATGCTTAAGCTAGCTTAGGAAGAGTACTAATTTTATATGCCTTAAAGAGGGGATTCAAAGAGTAGCCTTTTACTAGGGCTTAAGTTACTCGTTTCATATTGCTTACTATTTTTATATAGCTAGAAAGTTGAGTAAGAAGTTCTTTTTTCTATAGAATAAAAGAACTTCTTACTTCCCGATGCTAACTCCTTGCTTTTAGTTGATGTTAGTAACATTCGTCTTTGTCTTCCACACTGGCATCAACAAAAAAACTACTACTCTTAAATGGCATATTTCAATTCATTCATTCACATCACTTCCGCTACCAATCCTATCCTTACCTTTCTTTTTCCAATGGGCAGATAAAGGTCATTCTATGCTTTTTATTATTGAAAATATAGCAGATCTGAAGTATTTTTTTATTATTTTTCTTTGTTTTTTAATCGTTTTTAGCACCTATAATGGAGCCATCAATTAGAGATTTGAAAAGGATATTAAAAGGAAACAATTGCTTAATTCTAATTATAGTATGGATTTCGGAGTTTGTATATTTTGTGGTAACTGTGTTGAGCACTGTCCAAAAAAATGTTTATCAATGACTGAAGAATATGAACTTTCTACTTATGAAACTCAACTATTGACTTATGTCCTAGCTTCTTCTTTAGTTCTTGTATGCAAAAGGAAAGGTGGGATTGCTGCCGTGGGTCATAAAAGGTTAGCTTACTAGCTTGATGGAATGATTTACCGGATACTCAATTTCATTTCTAATAAACTATAGCTTTTACTTGGATAGAGCGGAAGCATAAGTAAGCGAGCGGCATGAACCTATAATATTGGTTGAGGAGATGCTACGAAAGTAGCCACTATTCTATATAAATATAGGGATTCTAAGTTTATAGTCATAAATAACCGTAGTACTCATGATAAGTTGTTGTGCTTCAACCCTCATCACCTTATAGATGGAAAAGAGATGTTTCCAATTAAACCATAGATGTCCACTTCATACTTTTAGTATTAGATTTCGGCTTGCTTGGGTTCATTCAAGGCATCTTCATTTCATACCTATTAAAGAAATCAATCACGCATCCTAATTGGTGAGCTTATGTCCACCCTAGTTCGTTCCCCGCTCTTAGTTTGCTTTACAGGAACCATTTTCGCGAGGAGGGTTTATTTCTGGTTTTGACGGGTAAGTCTAGCTGAGTACCTTCTCGTACTCAGGGTTTATCGCACCATGTTGCAGGTGAAGTTCTCGGCCTATTGAAGATGGTGGCTAACCGCCGATGGGCTCGGTGATTCTGTAGTTACTTCTCATCTATATGCTTTTGTTGGATGATGTCACTTATGCTAGCAATGTATTTGGAACATATATTAATGTAACCTTTTGAAAGCTATGTTGTTTTCACTAATCGGTTTTGAAACCCAAACTTGTACTATTATTTGTGAATCCATTTGTAATATTATTTTCTGCTGCAACCCTGCGTATGTGATGTGTATTTGCTTAATCACGTGATCTTGGTTGTGATGTTGATTTACCGAGGTCTTTTGGGACACTCGGCGGACTACCGGATTTCTATGAGTGAAAGTATGTGTGTGTCAACGTGTTAGCGGGACAGCCGTACTTGATCTTGTATAAATTGGGTGGTTCTGTTACAGCTGGCATCAGAGCAAGATTAAGCATAATACTGTCATGTACGTTGTTTTTAAAAACAAGTTTTGGTTTAAAAAGCCTATTTTAACTAAAACTTTAGCTACAGGCAAATTTGTCAAAACTAATTTGTAAAACTATGCTAGCGACATCCTCCTTTATGCCCAGTTAAGGATATAGGTGTCTATCTAAGTACTAACATGGGGGTTTTTACTTTCGTCGTCCATACGGCGTGCTATTGTATGGATGCCATTCGCTTGAATGGTAATGTATGGATCAATTGTCTCTACGCCCAGGTAAGTGTGAGTTGTGAGAGCATGACCGTCCCACTGTCGGTCTATGGGAGAGTTAGCTGTGGTTACTGGAATATTTACATGTCACACACATGTATATATGAAGGTACTTAATTGCGGGTATATTTATCAGGTAGCTATGGATATCGAAGTATATACATTTGGGGATGTATATATGCAGAGCATCTTAGTTTACTGCTTTCATTGTGTGCTTATTTATCTCTTGTGGGGATGGGCTGCAATGAAATTGCCTGCAGGTACGCTAACCACGAATGCGTAGATTGAATGTAGCTGACGACTAGCTATATATCGAAGAGAGTACGTGTTATGCCAGCCGACATAAGAATGTGATTGCACCTTAGGCTGGCAATTTCATGAGGACAAATAGGACGAGCATGCATCATGATTGTGCTTGTGCATAAATATGCTTCCCTCACCTTGTTCTAATAGTAAGTAACTTGTGATCCATGTGATGTTACTATCTTCCCCTGTGTGAAGCTAGACAAAATGTCTTGTCCTATGCTGCTTAAATAGCTATGCTTGAAGATAGTGTGTGATTAGCTCGTCTTATATGTCTACGTCCAAAGGAAATAGATGACAAGTTATTAATTAGCAAAACTTCACCCCTTTGAAATTAAATTGCTAAATGTAAGTAAAACTTGTTTAGTAGATATATCCACCTACTCCGTAAAAAAGAAACAAAAGATAACAATGCCTTACCACCATGTTTTGCCTGATATGTGTAGTGGTGTTGTTGTAGGTGACTGTTTGTTATGTACGAGCTTTGTGCTTCGTAATAGCCATTTAAGCTAATTGGATTGAGTGTTTCGAAATGCTCGCTTAAGACCATGATGCAGGCGTGGATGCTCATTATCTGGGTAGTGTCGTAGTTGTCACCCTTTTGTCCTCAATAAGCATACGAGTGTCGAATAGCTTTATCCTAAAACAACGCTCAAGTTACGTAATCGCACAGTTGTCGTCTCCAATTAGGTTCTCTCTTGGGAGCCTGAGCCTATACACGTGGTTGCTAGCCTTGAATGTTGTGCTACGAAGACTTTATCTATGCCTTTGCTTGACCTTAGGTCCAAGCTTAGTTTCCTTGAATGCTTGCATGTTTCATGGTTGTCCCGCTCCTATGTGGGAGGACCCTGCTCAAAAATCCTTATTGGACCTTATTGCTCTTTCTCCTATGGATGAGCTAGTGCAATGCTAATCGCTATCTGCCCTGGCTTTGGAACCTTTTCCTCGCAGATCATGTCATTGTTGTATCAACTAAATCCCTAGTTAGTGCATTGGCTCTGACCCTCGAATCTCGTTTATTTTGCCTCCAAACCATTCAAGTCCCTAGATGTTTATCAATCTTGATCTCAGGTTGCTGCTCGACAAGACCAAATCTCATGTTAATCTTTATCTGGTAATCACTTTGGTGGACATGAGGCGTTTATGGAAATTAAGCAAGAGTCTCCAGCTTAGTTGCCTTCGGCAATTAGGCTATGTTCTTTTGCGCTATGTTTTGATCTTCTGATCGCCTCCTTGTTGATTCCTAACCTTGTGACTAGCCTTGTTTGCTATCCCTCGTTTGCACAATGCTTGTTCTTACAATCTAATTGGTGCCACTAGAAGTTTCACTTTGGTTGTATGTTCAGTAATGGTGCCACGATTAGCGATCTACGGTGCCGCGATGGAACCTAGGGCCTCCTTGTGGGCGGCCGACGCATGGTTGTGCTGCTGGTGTGCGCGCTGGTATCAGGTTCTAGTCATGATCTATTGTCGAACTGCACCGATGTGTTATTTTCACATGAGCTCTTCCTTGGTTATCTCTCCATATCTTATTGAAGATCCCTATATCAGACCGAAAGTAGTAGAGCTTCCTTTTGAAGTCACAAAAGGATATCCTTTGAAGAACTGGTCACTGACATAAACAATAACAGACTGCAAGAGGTGGTAAACAAGCGACTCTACCTAACTGTCCCTGTAATGACGTCGATCGTCTGATGAGCAATTTATGTCATCCATGTTGGATCAGAAAGGTATCCGACACTTAATGTTGGACAAGTTATCAATCTAATGATAATGGATGGTGATATCATGTGGTGTAATAGGTCACCAGGTGCTCATGAACCTCCCGTTCAAGTTCTTGATCTGTAGGTGCATGATAGTCATACAGTTGAAATCAACCATCTCTAGTGTGACTCGTTATCTGCAGACTTTGATGGCGACCATCTGTTTGTGCCTCGATTGTAATTATTGTTGTGGTCAAGAGTAAGAATTTGGAGCTTTGAGTGTTGAGAGACAACTGATTAGTTACCCATAGTAAAGTTAATCTCCAGCTAGGTAGCAACTTATTGGTAATTACGA
Source organism: Miscanthus floridulus (assembly GCF_019320115.1). Lineage (NCBI taxonomy): Eukaryota > Viridiplantae > Streptophyta > Magnoliopsida > Poales > Poaceae > Miscanthus > Miscanthus floridulus. The sequence continues at coordinate 58,309,654 of NC_089586.1, read as the reverse complement.
AGGCTATGTCTCGCAGAGCAATGTTAAGCAATGTAACAGCAAGCCGTTTAGCAATGCAACTACTGCTTTGTTTTCCAAAACCTATGCTATCAAGTCAATTCCATCTTGGATAATCACACAGATAGTACAAAATATTGTATCGGCTATGTAAGGAGCTAGCGAAAGCACGTCCCTAGTTTCAGTCAGCATCTTTGTGCCCTAGGTACCATAAACGGGTTTGTTCAAGGCTCTATTGGACGAAGTGCCAGAGAATATTCAGAAATGGTTCCTTATCTATATAGGGATGCCCTCCATGTGGAGTAATGCTTTGCGCCCTAGGAAAATAGCCCACAAGTCCAATGCTTGTGCATAGTCAAGTTGCTGTCTAAATCAAATGATTTAAGTTGTTTCCTGAGAATCATATATGGAAAAAAACCTTAGTCTACATCCTTAGAGAAAGGAGCTACTGCTGCTGCTATACAAAGAAATCGAGAGTATAAAACACACACCTCAATGTGGGAAGCAAAGAAAAGAAAGAACACAAAATCTGTCCAGATTTTGTGGCACTAAACCGGTTATCTTCAAGTCGGCGATTAGTGACTCAAACGAAGTTGGATTTACTCCAAACTTGGTGATCTCATTCCTCGCTTAGGACCCTTCAATGTCTTAAGTTAGTTTGAGTATTGGTTGAGTAAAACATTAGATTTGAGAGATATCTTGTCGGCTTGGTTTGCTGCCATTTTAGAACACAGCAGTTTTGGTAGATGAATTGTTTGGATGATCAAACGGTGTCCAGTTGAGTTGAATTTTGGTGAGTAGTTAGAAGACCCATGGATCTACATGCCCACCAAAATTTGTGCATATTGGAGCAGTAGTTTGTGAGATATGAATAGAAAACAAAAGGGTACAGAATCTGCAATTTCGTTGTGACCGCGATCATCCTTTGCATTAAACGGTTGTGTTTGTAATTCATGCCAAGAAATTACAACTTGTAGGTGTATTGCTGTTAGACAACCCTCCATACCCTTGAGGAGACTAATTGCACCCCTATGTGCCTTGCTTTTGCCCTCTTAGATCAGCAATGCGTGAGCAGTCAAGGTGTTCTAGAAGACAAATTGTGCTCAACCTGCTTAGTAGTGTACTGTTTTTTCAGTCGATGTATGCTTGCAACTTTAGTTGACCTCCAGACCTCGCTATCATCCTTCTTCTGCAAGGATTTCCAAGGCGGACTTATTCTTTGGTACCTTCCATGTGTTTTTGCGCATGCGGTTGCCTCAGATTCAACTCAGTTAACTGTTGCCGCTTGGATACGAGGATTCCCTCAAATAATGATCGTCGCAAATGGGGTCCACAGAGTCAGCTATCACATTCACCGCTCACTCAACACGCTCAGATTATACAGTGTTATTATCAAAGAAAGAGCACTGCACCCATGGAACATTATGTAGTTTTCCATCAGTTGACATATGAGTGAGTGCACCGCTACAACCAGTTTGGAAATTGGTTAACTAGTTTCTCATACCCTCAAAGGATGTTTACCCCGTCTTTGATCACATCCTTTACAAAAAGTTGTGCTCAAGCCACTTTAATAGAGAACTGCTTTTCAAACCTTGGGAACAAATATAGCACCGTTGCAAGGAATATCCGTCAACCGACTGCGATCTAGTGCAAAGTCCATAAGTTCTGTGCTATATCCATTAGGAAATTAGATGTTACAAGTATTTAGTCTACGCTTGTATCACTCTTCGTACATCGAGGACGAAGTACATAGGACAGTGCTATCTTGGATTCCTTCCAATGTAACAATGCTTTATGGATGCCAATGAAAGAAATTCTTCAGACAACAACTTATGATGAAGAGCAAGTATCAGAAAGTGTCGTGACCAAATTAGTCTCTCTGATACTCCAAAGTTAAGTAGCCTAATGCTATCACTGATGTTGGAAACTGGATGACAAGTTCTCTTCTCTTAAAAGTCTTTCGCATCGAATCTCGGGACCCGATTCCTTTAAGGGGGGAGGGCTGTAACACCCCAGGTGTTTGTCACCAGTTAAGCAATGGGTTTGAGCTCAAACATGACATGTCAAGTGGTAATCAAGGTGTCAAGATCAAATCTACATGATGGAGCTTCAACTTAAACTTGGGCCACGCACAATTGCTTACATATGGACCCTTGTTAAGATTATGCAAGAGTAATTCTAAACATGCTTCTTCCATGTACATTACATCCACATGCATCCATCTAGACCCGTGGAAAAGTTTTATGAAGTTTGGAATCAAAAAGTCACATGAAATGATAAGTCATATCTTTGCATGAATGGCTTTATCAAGTGAATGGAAACATATGAAGTCAACCAAACCTTGTAACCTTGCTCAAACAACTCTAATTGAACTCTACAACAAAAGTTATGAAGGGTTCGTGTTGAGCGAAGGTGGAGAAAATGTCCGAAAATAATGGAAACCCTATATTTTGTAGCAGAAAGGACTTTGCGTTGACCGTGAAATAAAGTTGACTTCTGGACCAGATATGAGGTTTGACCAAAAATGAAAGTTGAAGAAAAGTTTGATTATAACAAACTTTGTTAAAGGACCAAGTCATGATTTAGCTTCGAAATAGATCAAAACAGTGCTCAAAGTATAAGAGAAAAAGCTGAAATCAACCCGACCGTGTTTGCAGTCCGGATTTCACCGACATCGACGTTGACATCCCGCGTTCTCCAAATTTTGCTAAGCAACTTGAGTTAGTCCAAAAATAAAAGTTCAAGGTTATGTTATGGAGAAGAGAATGCAAAAAGTTGCACTAAGTTTGATCGAGTTTCGACCTCCGAAAGCAAGTTTCCGTGATCGCTGTTAACATATTGACACTATCATCTTGGAGCTTAATTATCCGCTGTTACAAAGCTCAAATGGCTAGGCACCTTAAATAAGAAACGTAGAGCAGGCCGAGGTGAACAAATTTCGTTTATGGCCCAATGTCTAATTCGGCCTAGAAGCGGCCCAAAACGGCGTTCCACCTTGCCCACGTCGCTGCCCCGCCACGTGCTCGGTGACATGCCTCAACGGGCGGCACCTATCCGTGGACGTGGCCACCATGCGCGAGCAGCGCCCCCACCTCCATGCCGCGTGCCCCTGCGCCCGATGCAGATAACCAGAGCCCCGACCGAGCTCTCCATCCCCTTCTCCACTCCCTGCTCGCTCCCTCGCGCACTCTCCTCGCTCCGCTCCGTGGCAGGACATGCGTCCGCCATGGCCGGCGGGCCGAGCTCGCCGTCGCTGCCGTTCCCTAGCTTCCGAGTCCCCTCATGACCAACCACGCGAACCACCACCTCCGTCTCTTCCTCCTCTACGACCGGCGCACCTCTGCTGAGGCGAAAACCACCGGAGCAGCCCAGTCGTCGGAGCCGCTGCCGTCGCCGCCGCTCGCTGCCGTGGCCCCACCTCGGGCCGCCTCTCGGCCATCCAAGACCACCAGCGAGTGCGGGAGGACACCCTGGTGCTCCTCCTCCACTTCACCGCCACCGTTAAGCCTCCTCCGGCCGTCAGTGGCGAACTTCCACGCCTCCCCTGCTGTGTTCTGCGACCAGGGGCCTCGGGCTCAAATTCGACAAAGTAAAGGGGCCTAACTACGAAGTCAGTGACTTATGTGAATAGTGCCGTAAGGACTGGTTTGTAATTATTTTGCAGGAACTTTGGAAATTCATAGTAAATCGTAGAAAATTCGTAAAATAGTAAATGTGGACTTTTTGGAATCCTTGTGAAATTCTCTATGCACTAGATCTATAATATTACATGTTTTACATTAAAGTTTTAGCTGTAAAAATATATTTATGCAGCTAGGTTTGTAATGCTAGTGGTATTTGTCTTTTTTATAACTGTAGATCTAGGGCTCTAAATGAAGTGAAATTTTTGTGGCATGCTACTCATGTGATAGTTGATGTGTGGTAAAAATTTCATGAGTATTGGATGAAGTATGAGTGAGTTATTGGTTTATCTTGCTCTCACATGGTTTCTTGCTTTAGCAACTTGTCTTTTTCATAGAGGTTGCTATACATATTCAAATGGAGTGAAATTTGTACAGTAGACTATTGAGAGGATATGTGAGCCACTGTAATTTTTGTAGAATTTATTGTATACTTTTGGTATATGTTCATTAAGTCACCTTGTTATCTAAAATAAATTAAGAAATGCATTAAAAGAATTTATTTGGTCATGGACACTAGGTTTTCTGGTGTTCTTTAGTCATGTGTGACATGTTGGTAAAGTTGGTTTTGTCTAATTATGTGTTTGCAACATAAGTTAATATTTAATTTCTTGCAAATGTGGTTTATGGACAGATCTGGGAGCTTAGCAAAGTTCTTCATGATAATATGCTTCGTTGTGAAACTTGTTTATACAAAAGTTGTAGATAATTCATGTATCTAGCTGCTGTTAAAATTTGGTGCCATTTGGCCAAGTAGTTTAAGAGTTACAGTTGTTCAAAGTTGGGTTATACAATTGATTGCTCTCTGTCTTGTTTAGACCAGTTTCTATAAAGGTATAATTTTGATCTACTTAACTTGTGAATCATGCTGAGATGATTAAAGATGAAATGTAGATAATTTCCTAAGCTTTCCAGAATGTCTTGTTTCATATCATTTGGATTTATAAAACTCCAGATATGATTGATTTATGAAGCCGCTGTTTGCAAGTCCAGAAATTGGCGTATTCCGGTTATAGTTGTTGCTTCACCTTGACTTGCTTTGCATGTTGCTAGGTGTGGTTCATGTCCTTAGTAATTAAGTTAAATACACCGGAGATCTTGTGAGACTTATGTGCCATGTATAATATTCTTTGTTATCTTAGCATGATAGATTGTGTGATGTTAAGTTAAGCATCGCAAAGTACTTAAGTGTGTTAGTGTAAACTATGCTTGTCTTCCTGGCTATTTTGTGATGAGTCTCATGGTGCTATTCTTCATATTTATGCACTTGCATATTGCATCTCATCTAGGTACGCTAGATGCACCACGTGAAGGATGAGATGTTGGAGCCAAACCCGAAGACAGCGTTTGATGGATCTATCCCGAAGATGGAAGGACTAAGCAAGTGCTAGGACTTGAGATGTCACCAGGACGGTGCAAGCTAACTGAACTGACTTGTGTCGGATCCCAGGCAAGCCCCGGAGCATATTAAGCCTCCTAATTTCCGAAATGCAGTTACAATATTATTGTTCCATATATATATTGTTGCATTAAGTTTAGGTGTTGGATGCAAACAATTGTTGCATTGGTTACCCAATCCTTGTCCAGATATTGTTACCCTGAATCCTATGTAGCTCAGGCTCGTGTAGTGCTTAGCTCTGCTTAAACACGGTAGAAGTCAGGTGATTTCCTATCACCTACGAGATATAGGAAGATACATGTGGCACGGTTGGCTATATTTGCTATCGTGGAAAAGAACCAGTCTTAATTTGAAATGAAGACCGGACGGAGGCTTGCCGGTTTGCAGTGACTCCGTCTGTGTCGCTTAAGGACTGATTCTTGGAGCCTTTCCTGTTCATGTTGAACGCATGCCTCTCTCTTAGTTGGCCGTGTCCGATGACCGACCGCGAAGCCGAGTAGCTCAACTCAGGCTGGGAGTCGATAAGTATAAAGTATGCCTCGGAAGGGAGCCGTAGGCGTGAGTCCAAGGGCAGGTGATTTAAAAGTCCTGATCGTCCTGGCAGAAGGGTAATCCCTGAGAACACTGGCGCTGATCGAACCCGCGAATTTGGTTCCTGAGTTGTACCAAAGGTAACCCACGGCTACTCTTGCAAAGTATGCCAGGGTGAGAGTTAGGAATACCCCCTCTGCTGAGTTGTAATTCGATTCGAGTCGCCGTCTCTCCCGGTTAGTGAGAACTTGACGGGCTTATCTCCAATGTAGATACACTAAATAACATAATGGTTCAGAAATGATGATATGATGATGACAGCCTTATTATACCTGCTATGGTTAATATTGATTGCTCCTAATAAGTGAGTGCTCTAGTACAGGTGCTAATCTAGTGGACAGGTAAATGATGATAAGCTTGATGCAAAGTTTAACTTGGTCACTATATTCATAAGCTCTTTTATGCAAATGTGTCAAGCTAGCCCACCTCATAAGCCTTGCATGACCCTTGGTGTCCTTTATTTCTGGTTTTGACGGGTAAGTCTAGGTGAGTACCTTCTCGTACTCAGGGTTTATCCCACCATGTTGTAGGTGAAGTTCTCGGCCTGTTGAAGATGGTGGCTAACCGCCGATGGGCTCGGTGATTCTGTAGTTACTTCTCATCTATATGCTTTTGTCGGATGATGTCACTTATGCTAGCAATGTATTTGGAACATATATTAATGTAACCTTTTGAAAGCTATGTTGTTTTCACTAATCGGTTTTGAAACCCAAACTTGTACTATTATTTGTGAATCCATTTGTAATATTATTTTCCACTGCAACCCTGCGTATGTGATGTGTATTTGCTTAATCACGCGATCTTGGTTGTGATGTTGATTTACAGAGGTCTTTTGGGACACTCGGCGGACTACTGGGTTTCTATGAGTGAAAGTATGTGTGTGTCAACGTGTTAGCGGGGACAGCCGTACTTGATCTTGTATAAATTGGGCGGTTCTGTTACACCAGTTCACCTTTGGGTCGCATTATATGCACCAAGATATGTTAGGGAGTGAGTATCACCATCGAGGGCTACCCTTTTCTAGCCGATCTCACCTTACTTCCATCTGAGGGACTAGATGTCATACTGGGAATGGATTGGTTGACACATCACAAAGGAGTGATATCTTGTTCACCAAGGTACGTGGAGATCAAACACCCGAGTGGTCACATAATCCGCTGTAAGCCTAATCAGGGAAAGACAGTCGCTATGTTGTGTGCCTTAGAGGCCAAGACAGTCGAAGAGGTAACCATTGTGAATGAGTACCCTGATGTGTTTCCTGAGGAGTTGCCAGGCATGCCACCTGATTGGGATGTGTAGTTTGTGATTGACCTTTTGCCAGGTACCGGGCCTATTGCTAAAAGACCCTACCGCATGTCAGTCGATGAGCTGGAGGAGCTAAAGAAATAGCTCAAGGAGTTGTCGGACAAGGGGTACATCAGACCCAGTGCTTCACCCTGGGGTTCCCCTGTTCTGTTCGTGAAAAAGAAGGATGGATCCATGAGGATGTGCATTGACTATCAGAACTTGAATGCCGTGACAGTCAAGAACAAGTATCCTCTGCCCAGGATCGATGACCTCCTAGATCAGCTGAAAGATGCCAAGTACTTTTCCAAGATTGATCTTAGGTCTGGGTATCATCAGATGAAAATCAGAACCGAGGACATTTCTAAGACGGCTTTTGTCACCAGATACGGGCAATACGAGTTCACAGTGGTGTCCTTCGGACTCACTAATGCCCTGGCCTATTTCATGAATATGATGAATAAGGTATTCATGGACGAGCTAGACAAGTTCGTGGTGGTGTTCATTGATGACATCCTTATCTATTCCTCCACCGCCGAAGAACATGAACAACATTTGAGAGTGGTTCTGGAGAAGTTGAGGCAGAATCAGCTATATGCCAAGTTTAGCAAGTGTGACTTCTGGCTCGAAAAAGTCGCCTTTCTTGGTCATGTTCTCACTGCTGAGGGAGTCGCTGTAGATCCCGCAAAGATTGAAGCTGTGGAGGGGTGGGAACAACCCCGCAATGTGACCGATATCCGCAGTTTCCTCAGATTGGCTGGGTACTATCAAAGGTTCATCGAGAACTTCTCAAAGATAGCCAAGCCCATGACCAACCTACTAAAGAGGACTAATGAATTTGAATGGACGCCTGAGTGTGAGCACAGCTTCCAGACTCTGAAACGGAAGCTTACCACCACTCCTATTCTCGCCTTACCTGATATCCAGAAAGACTTCATAGTCTATTGTGATGCATCTAGACAGGGACTGGGTTGCGTGCTGATGCAATGTGGAAGAGTAATTGCCTATGCATCCTGACAGTTGAAGGACCATGAGCAACGCTACCCAACCCACGACCTTGAGCTTGCCATTGTTGTGCATGCCCTAAAGATCTAGAGGCACTACTTGATCGGAAATAAGTGTGATATCTACACCGATCACAAGAGCCTGAAGTACTTCTTCACACAAGAGGACCTGAGCATGAGACAACGCAGATGGCTAGAGCTTATTAAGGATTATGACCTAGAGATCCACTATCATCCGGGAAAAGCTAATGTAGTCGCTGATGCCTTGAGCCGAAAGAGCTATTGCCACAATCTGTCCATGAAAGCTGTACCACCCGAGCTGTGTCAGGAAATGGGTGACCTTCATCTTGAGATTCTACCCAAGGGTGTGCTAAACGAGCTTCGAGTGCAATACAACCTCAAGGATCGAATCCACAATGCTCAACTAGAGTGTCCAGAAATCTGGGAGATCCGAGAACTCATGAAGAGGGGCAAGTGCCCCAAGTTTAGGGAAGATGTGCAGGGGGTGTACTGGTACAAGGACAGAATCTGTGTACCATCTGATCCCGCCTTGTGGCAAGAGATCTTGGAAGAGGGTCATGACTCTAAATATTGTATCCACCCAGGAAGCACCAAAATGTATGCCGACTTGAAGAGTCAGTTCTGGTGGAAGAACATGAAGGCAGATATTGCCGAGCATGTCGCACGATGCGACATTTGCAATAGGATCAAGGCCGAGCATCAGAGACCGGCCGGGTTGTTTAAACCCTTGGACGTCTTGGTGTGGAAATGGGAGAGCATATCCATGGACTTTATAGTAGGTTTACCTCGAACCCCTAAAAGCCATGACTCGATCTGGGTGATTGTTGACCGAATGACCAAGGTAGCTCACTTCATAGCTGTGAGGATTGACTATAGAGTTGAGAAGTTAGCAGATCTGTACATCGAGCACATTCTCAGACTCCACGGAGCCCCCACTAGCATAGTGTCTGACCGTGGCACGCAATACGTGTCCAAGTTCTGGAAGAGTCTCCACAAGGCTATAGGGACTCGACTGGATTACAGCTGTAACGTCCCGCCTCTCCGAGGCCGGGCCCGCTTACATCTGACAGCTTCTCTAGGATATAGACTGCCCTCACAGACCAACACAGGTCTTTTCTGCGCACTTTGTCCTCACTCGTGCGCACCCAGGAAGAACTTCCCGATCGGTCACCCATCGCTCCAGGCCAAGCACGCTTAACCTCAGAGTTATTTGTAGATGGGCTTCCGGAAAAGAAGTTGCAACTTATTGGTATGAGTATCCTATTAATCCTATTAAGCCCTGGACCGGGATGTTACATCCTCACCCCCTTAAGAGATCGACGTCCTCGTCGATCAATCCCAAGCCAGGAGCGTCCTCTCTTGGCCACGTCCATGTGTCCAGAGCCAGCGCATGTGCCATGCTGTGTGACCACGCCGGATCCACACCAGCCATGCGCACCATGCCTGCGCAACTGCGACACACGCGCCCGTGAAACCGCGAGAGTCGGCTCTGATACCATTCTGTAACGTCCCGCCTCTCCGAGGCCGGGCCCGCTTACATCTGACAGCTTCTCTAGGATATAGACTACCCTCACAGACCAACACAGGTCTTTTTTGCGCACTTTGTCCTCACTCGTGCGCACCCAGGAAGAACTTCCCGGTCGGTCACCCATCGCTCCAGGCCAAGCACGCTTAACCTCAGAGTTATTTATAGATGGGCTTCCGGAAAAGAAGTTGCAACTTATTGGTATGAGTATCCTATTAATCCTATTAAGCCCTGGACCGAGATGTTACAACAGCACCGCGTACCACCCATAGACAGATGGTCAGACAGAGAGGGTTAATTAGATTTTGGAGGACATGCTCCGAGCTTGTGTCTTGAAGTATGGGTCTGATTGGGAGAAAAGCTTGTCCCACGCAGAGTTCTCGTACAACAATAGCTACCAGGCTAGTCTCAAGATGTCATCGTTTGAGGCGTTGTATGGCAGAAAGTGCAGAACCCCTCTGATGTGGTCAGAGGTAGGAGAGAGATCATTCTTTGGCCCTGCAAAGATCAAAGATGCCGAAGAAGGAGTCACCCAAGTGCGAGAGAACCTGAGAATTGCCCAAAGCCGACAGAAAAGCTACGCAGATAACCGTCGGAGAGACCTCGAGTTTTAGGTTGGGGACTATGTCTATCTCAAAGTCTCCCCACTCCGAGGCACTGTCAGATTTCATGTGAAAGGGAAGTTGGCCCCAAGGTACGTGGGACCTTACAGGATTTGTCAGAGGATCGGCAAGTTGGCATACAAGGTAGAGTTGCCCGAGGAGTTGATAGGAGTACACTCAGTGTTTCACGTGTCCTAGCTACGCAAGTGCTTGTAGTTGCCAGAGCAAGAGGTACCCACAGATGCACTGGATATTCAGGACACCCTAGAGTACAAAGAACACCCGATCCGGATACTAGACAGAGCTGAGGAGACTAGAAGCACCGTGATACCCATGTGCAAGGTTCAGTGGAGCAACCACACTAAATGGGAAGCTACATGGGAGGAGTCCGAACTCCGGAGGCTTTACCCCTATCTCTTCGAAAGGTATGTCACACCTTAAATCTCGGGACAAGATTTTTGTGAGGGGGAAGGACTGTAACAACCTAGAAATTTCTAGAAAAAAAAATCACAACTACAAATTTTTTTTATTTATAGCCAATGGTGGGTGGATGTCTTGTAGGAGAACTACCCTAGTTGCATAAGTAGTATCTATTGTAGATGTTTATATCCTTCTATTTAATTAAATTTGCATGAGTTGCTTCTTATGTTCTTTTGTACTGATTAATAAAAGCAACAACATTTATTTCAATATTTAGATAAATGTGTGTGTTGTTGCCAACCCTTGGATGAACCCCAAATGACCTCTAGTGGACCCCATAGGGCATACATGTGTAGGCAACACATGTGTATGCATGTAGGAATCATGGTGTAGCTAGAAATAAAGAAGACATAACATAGAAGAGCTAATTCAATTAAGCTAAAATGGAGGAACCCCTTTTAGGCCCTAGAGCTCAAGCCAGCCTGGCTCCATAGCCCATGAACAGACTCCAGCCCAGCAGGCCGCGCACCGATACCCACAGGCCAACCCAACACCCCCCAACCAGCCCAGCCTTCAGCTGCCTCACTCCCACCATGATGGGCCACGGTTTTGGCATGGCCCAACGATGCCGAGGCGGCCCAGCTGAGAGCCCGCTCTTCATCCGCATTTGTAGGAGCCGCTCCTCCCTTTTCCTGGTCACCGCCAGCTGGGGCCCCGATGTCATCGTCCTCCTCATGCCTTCATCCTCCTTTTCAAGCCTGAGTCAGGATAGAGGAGAAGGAATCTCCATCGCCAGCCGTCTCTTCGCATCGGGTGGCAGCGAACACGTGGATGCGATGCCACCTCGCCCACCCGCACTGCTACCGCCCCCAGCTGGAGCCATTCGTGCCATGATGCCAGCGCTGTGGCCCATGCTCTTGCAACTACCTCCAACACCATCGTACGAGCCTGAGCGGGTGGTTGCGCCAAAACGGAGGCGCCAAGGCAAACCGCGACCGCACCATGACCGTAACCCTAGCCTAAGCGCACTGATCACCTCCACGTGGTCCCAAGCTCACTTCCTGCCGTTCACCTCGCCATGATCACCGCCTCCCTCTAAGAAGGCCCCCCAAGGTGCCCTAGCCAGTTCCCATCACCCTGCCGCCGCCCTGGTGGCCACCACTTCCCGTTGTGACCAGAAGAAGGAGGGGAAGGAGGGAGAAGGGGAGTAGATAAGAGAAGGTTCTACCGAAGCAGCCGAAGAGGAGCCACTGGAACGGAACACGACGACTCGGACGGCTACCGCGGAGTAGCTGCTCAGCACTGCACGGCCTCGCCCCGACACTGCCTCGACTCGCCCTGCATCAATATCCCTTCGCCATCGCCACCTACGGCGAGCCCCAGCACCCTCCCGGCTCTTTACCATAATGCTCGCGGGCATCACCTCGCCGTCTCCGTACCGGCAACGAGCAAGAGGGAGGTCCTGGCTCTTGTACCCTGCCTACACACACGCACATACACCTACCATCCAAACCATGAACCGCACTGCGCACCGAGGGCCTAGGAGCACTGGAGGGGCAACGCATTGCGGAGCATGCCCGCCATGGCTAGAGCTCACCATGGCGAGGTTCCGGTCTTGCCGCGTCAGGCCAGTAGAGGCGAGGGAAGGAGGGCTACCTGGTTCACCTTGGCAAGGGACGCACCGCGCGCAGCAAAAGGAGGAAGAGAGCCACGTGAGAGAACTGCTCGCGTTTACCTTGTTGGTGGAGCCGTGCTCCAGAGCGCCATCGTGCGAGAGCGTTCCAAATCGCCCCAGCCACCTCGCTGGACAAGGGCGGACGAGAAGTCTTCGGTTGAGTCTATACACGCTGCCGAGGAGCCGCTGTGGCTAGGAAATGGCCGCTCACCGCCGGAGGACGTGCCACCGCGTGGGGAAGCAAGGGGAGGGGCCGGGATAGTAGTTCGGTGCACCGTGTGCACCATGAACCACGAGGGAGAAAGAAACGGTGAACGCGGTCCACCGTAGACCCCACGTGCACCCGTGAACTGCTCGGTCATGCCCACCGTGAGCCAAGCCCACAACGACTGGAACCCTTTTTCAAATCCACAGCGCAATGTGGCAACACGAGGAGCTACCACGTGTCACCGCCTGGAGTTCCCAGTTCATTTTCTTTTCCAGAAATTCAATTAATCTTTAAAAATTCATAACTAATTCATTTTAACTCAGAAAAATACCAAACCAGTGTTCAAATTTTTCTAAAAAGGAGCTCTACGTCATAGGCTTGTGTTTGAGTGCATTTGGATCTTTTGAAATTCTATTGCTTCTTTGTGCACCTTTATAGGAGTCGCTCACGCGACCATATGTTACGTTTAAACAGAGCCGGAGGACCTGCCGACCGAGGAGTATGACCCTGACTACAACAAGGACTTGGGAGATGACCTGCCAGGTGCCACGCCCCACCTAATCTCATAGATCCTATTACGCATGCTATACCTATAAATGCTAGCGCTTTATCTCTTATGCAATAATATGATGTTAGGTTGCATGGTAGTTTTATTTGAGCCTTATACCATGTTGCAACCTTACTCCTGCACACCCGCTGATAGGCTAGATGCTCGCTTGTTACATACTTACTGCTTTACTCTTACTCGCATTATATCTGTGATGTGATGCTGGTGAGGGAGAGACGTATGTGCGTAAGGCACGAGGTGCCGTAAAACTTGGTAAAAACCGGACAATGAACATGGGGAGATCTTGGCGTGAGTCTTGGGTGTGTGTGGTGAGGGTTGAGTCGATCGGACAGGATCTTACGACAAGTCTTTGGGGCAAGTCTTGTCGAAGGGGTGCGACCTGGGCATCCTTTGCGAGAGTTACCTATGGCGGGTACATGTGAGAGGTGGACCGGGGTGTTGGTTATCCCTGGTGAGGTGCTGTTGTGGCACGGGGAGTTGGTGATCCCCTTTTGGAGAAGATATCCTGTCCGGTCCCCCTAAGGACTGGTATGTCTTGTGAACATTAACCATGGGACCTTTGTGCACACCACTCGCTCCCGATGGGCGGGGGACGATTACCCAACTAACTAGGGCGGTACCACCACTACTAGGTTGGAAGGTTATAGTGTAGGGAGGTACGGGCATGGGGACCCACACCCTCCTAAGACAGCGTAGTGACCTTGGGGGCCCGGTACTACGTCTCACAGTCTCAGCGTTTCGGTGGACTCCGGGGTGGCCCAGGGCTGAGTGGTAGGGTGGTACTGTACCGGTTGGGAGGCAGTCGGAATCAGCCTAGACGAGCCGGATCGTCGAGGATGGCGATCTTGTGGATTACCAGGTGTACACGCTCTATAGAGTTGATTGAACTATACGTATAGCCGCGTCCGCGGATATGGACATTCCTGTGACCTACGCTTTACTTGATTAGAGAGTGTAACAACCCAAAAATCCATACACCTAAAAATACCAACTACAAAATTTTTCTTAAAAACTTCCATGTGATGATGAGTGTCAAGCATAGTAACCCAACCTAAGAAATGCATTAGGTCTAACCCCAACCCAAGTTAACACATAAGCATGGCATGTCATTAGTTAATTGCGTTTATTTAAATTCTAACAAATAAGTGTTGCATACATTGAATGTGATTTGGATTTCCATTTGAGTTATGATATGCTTAACAACTCCAATAAATTAGGTGCACCAATTTGGAATTCAAATTTTAGAACCAAATTCGAATTCAAACAAAAGAGATGAAATGATAGACAAAATAGAAAAAGAAGAGAAAGGATGTAGGCCTCGCAAACCACCTCAGCCTGCTCGGCCCGCGCCAGCCAGCCAGCCCAACTAGCCTGCCCATCCTTTTCCATCTTCCCAGCGCACACGCGGCCCACGAGCCGGCCCAGCGCGTCGCCCACGCTCGCGCACCTGTCTGCCTCGCTTGCAGCCACTAGCCGCTGGACCCCGCATGTCAGCCGCACCCCCGTCTACAGTGTCGTCTTCCTCACCTACGCCTCAACCGCCTACGCGACCGGCGCCCGACAGCGGTGGCAGGGGTGGGCCAGGGGGTCACGCCCAGGGCATGACCCTGTCCCCTTGCGCTGCGCCCATGCAACCCTGCACCACCGTCTGATGCGATGCACACGCCTCCACCACACGATGCCATCCGCCCTGGGAGGCATGGCGCTCGGCTATAAAGCCAGCCCGCACGCCGCTCACGCCCGGCGCCCTAGCATCTCCCTCAGCCTCCGCCGCCGCTTGGTGGCCCAGCAGCCACACCACCGAGAGTAGAGGGCCGAGAAAGAGATCGTGAGAGGAGGATCAGAGCCCCACACGCTGCCGAAGTCGCTGGAGCCGAAGGCAACGCCGTCGTCGTCATCACAATCGCGGGTCGGCACTGCACGGCACTGCTTCCAGAGCTACATGGCCGCAACTCGACACTGCACCACCATCCTTCCTTCCACAGCACCCACGGTGAGCCCCGGTTCATTCCCTGCTCACCATTGGACCTTGCTACTTCGGCCTTGGTGCTCCATACCGTGAGCGTGTAGGCCAAGGCCATTCCCGGCCTCTAGGCACACCAGCACAGCACACTCACTTTGACCGTGACCATCCCCGAGCCCTTGGATGCTGTAAGGCCTCTCCAAGTTCCTCGAGCGTCATAGCCGAGCATGCATGCCGCGCTCGCAACGCCGCCGACATGACGCAGCCACCACCGGTCTGAACACCAGACCACAGGTCCGAGCACTCGACCACCAGTCCGAGCACCCGACCACTAGTCCGAGCACTCGACCACCAGTCCGAGCACTCGCCCACCAGTCCGAGCACCCGACCACCAGTCCGAGCACTCAACCACCGGTCCAAGCACCCGACCACCGATCCGAGCACTCGACCACCAGTCCGAGCACCCGACCACTAGTCCGAGCACTCGACCACCAGTCCGAGCACTCGCCCACCAGTCCGAGCACCCGACCACCAGTCCGAGCACACAACCACCGGTCCGAACACCGACCGCCGTGACCACCCCGCAGGAGCCCATAGTGACCCGCGCGCCTCGCCGTCGTCACCATGTCGCCGTGGCCGCCGGGAAGACCCCACAGGCCACCTAGAAACTGGAAGTCCTGCCCTAAGCTCTGGACGCCCTCACCGCGTCCACATGAATCCGTAGGAGCCTACACGCCCCACTGAGACGCCCTCTGAGGCCATAGCCCCCACACCGATGCCGTCGACGTGATCGGAAGGGCGTCCGCCGTGGCCAAAGCCATCGGAGGCTCTGGAGGACCCCTCAACATACCCAACATGCCCGCTGGAGCATTGTGACGCCCATGTGCACCACAGAGCCGGCCAATGCCGCTGCACCCGTGCCATTCTCGCACACCGGTTGTGCTCGAGCCACCATTCACCGTGACCAGAGACTTAGGATGCACCATCCGTTGCCCTGACTCCACCATTGCAGTCGCCGTGGCATAGGGAGGCTTTTCCCCACCTCAATTGGATGCCTGAGCCGTTGCGGGAGCTCGCCGGTGAGCACGTCGCCGATGGGAGCGCGCCGTGGAAGAAACAGAGGAGAAGGGGGCAAGGTGGGCAGCGCAGCCCTGCACCCGATGCACATGAGCCGAGCCAAGGAAGAATGATGATGGGCTTGGTCCTCCATGGACCCTGCCTTAGGACCATGGACCAGGAGTGCTGGTCCACCGTGAGCCACACGGTGTGAGCCGTGCTGTGGACGAAGCCCAATAAGAGCCCACGACCGTGACGTGGCTGCGCCACAGCATGCCCTGTGTCCGACCCGACCCAAGCCCACCAAGGCCCGTTTGAGACCCGGCCTGTATTGACCGTTGACCAGTCAACGTTGACCTGGCCCCACATGACAGTGGCACAGCCACCCTGGACCGACCTGTCAGTGACCCAATAGCCTCTGGCCCCACCTGTCGGAATTGATGACGATGCTGACATCATGCTGACATCAGCTGGACCCCACCTGTCAACTCGGAACCAAGATGATGACGATGCTGACATCATCATGCCATGTGGACCAGTCACACGGTGACACGTGTCAGCCTAGGATTAATTCAGCCTTTTTCATTATCAAAAATGGAATTAATCTTCAAAAATTCATAACTAATTCATACGACCTCAGAAAAATATGAAACTAGGACCAAAATTCATCTAAAATCAATCTCTACACAATGGACCCATGTTTGAGTGCATTTGGTTCTTTTGAATTTTCATTGCTTCTTTGTGCTATTCTATAGACGTCGCTAACGCGACTATAATGCGGTCGTTTGCAGACTCGGAGGAGAACCTGACAGACGAGGACCATGAGTACCGTGAGGAGTATGGAGACGACTACACTAAAGGTGCCACATCCCACCCAATCTCGTAGCACCTATTACGCATATCTAATATAGAACTACTATCGCTTTACTTTACTGCTACAATTATATTATGCTAGGAGTTGCATGGTAGTATGCTTGCTTGAAAGCCTTTACCTTGACGCAACCTTACCCCTGCATACCCTACTATTAGGATAGACACACGCTTACTGCTATACATTTCATTACTTATACTATGCTTATACTACGTGCGTGGTGGATACTGGTGTTATCTGGACCATGGGGAGAGTGCTACGTGTGTGACTCGGGTGTGTGGAGGGTGAGGGTTGTGTCGACCAAGTTGGAGTATACGATGAGCCTGGGGCAAGTCTTGCCATGTGGTGCTACCTGGGCACTTGGATATGGATACCTGTGGCGGGTAAAATGGTAATTGGAGGTGGCCTTGGGTGTGAACCTCAGGGAGGTGGAGCCCAGGGTGGAGGTGCTGTGGTGGCATGGTAATTGGAAACCCTGATGGAGACATTATGGCTTGGTCATCCCTAAGGACTTACTAGTACTCAGATTCACCGGGAAGCCTTACATCCCACTCGCCCTATATGGTGCGGGACGGTCGGACTACTTGGTAGAGCGATGCCACTACTGCTAGGCGAACGTGTGCAAGGAGGTATGGGGTGCGCGGTTTCCCCCACACCCTACCGAGACTTTAGGAGGCCTTGTGGACCCCAGCTCCTGACATCCGGAAGGCCCCGGCTCTGTCTACGACTCACAGTATCAGCCATCCCAGACTAGACTTGGGATGTTCCAGGGCTGAGAGGTAGTGTGGCATCGTTCTAGACTAGCAAGCGGTCGGAATCTGCCTAGACGGGGCACCGTCGAGGATGGCTATCTTGTGGGTATGTAAAACCTCTGCAGAGTATTTGGTTGATCGATCGATACATATGCCGACTTGTCGGTTATGGACCTTTCTTGGGTTTCGCTTAAAATAGATAGTGAGATGAGTCATTCTTTTCTCCCCCTGGAAGTGAGTGTCGGTCGTAGCCAGGGGTTATGGGCCTTGAGACAGTGCCGAGAGGGAGTTGGCCTATCGACCGAGCGATGGTATGGTATGGTATGGTATGGTGATGGTATGGAGATGGTGGTATGTCGGTCCCAGGATCGAAACCTGGCTCAGAAAAGGAAATGGAGTGGAATGTGTGTGGGAATGGTGTTAAGACTTGACAACTATTACTATTTACTTGATATGCTATTGCATAGGAAACCCCAGCTTTATAGATTCCTTTGACTATGTCCCACTTGCATCCAATTTCCACAAAGCAATGCTCATAGGGATGGGAGTGGCCAGTACAAATCGTACTGATAAATTTTGGCACACAGGTTCTGCTGAGGAGTATAGCTCCGAGGAGTTTGACGGATGAGGGGTTCATGCCTACGCTCGAGTTTGGCGATCTTATCTTCAAGCTGTTCTGAATGAATGCTACTTTTGATTCCGCCAATGCGGCGATGTAATAAATTATGTAATTCCGCACTATTTGTACTCTGATATTATCGTTGTATGGATGTGATATTCGACTGGAATTTGGGTAATATGATCTACCATGGTCTTATTACACTTCGACTCTGTGGATTTCCCTTCGTGGAAATTGGGGTTGTTTCAGTTGGTATCAAAGCCATACTTGACCTTAGGATGAAACCCTTAGAAATGGACGAGAGAATAGGACGTGAACAGCCCTTCTTTCGGTTATATACCGACCCTGCATTTACTTTTATGCAAGGCTTATCTATTATTGACCTGCTAACACCTGTCCCCTTGAAACATGCAGATGGCAACGAACGTCGACTGGCTGCCACTAGGACCGCTACCTCTAGACCATGCCAAGCTTACCTTTGACCTACGTGAGCTCGGGGGTTTTGCACAGACCCTCTGCCGAGTTCTTGTCACGCTAGGTGTCCCCGACAAGCTTGTCAAGGTCACCTGCACCGGGAAGCCAGTTAAGGAAGGAGGAATCGAAGGACCGATTGTCACCTCAGTGGAGTTCCCAGCTAGCACTACCTTACCTTCTGTCCCAGCTTTCACCGAGTTGACTATAGAGGACACAGTTGAGGAGGGACTGTGAGCTATCTCACACAAGGCACTTCGCAGAGTGATGAGGGACCACTACAAGCACCTGAAGACGACAGAGTTCCGTCTACTCCCCTAGGCCCTCAACCTCAGCCTTACCCCCAGTGAGCAGAGTTTCACAGCAGGCAGAGTTATCCTTGCCGAGGAGGATAGATGCCTTCGTGTCTCAGCTATTCACCTACTGGAGCAGGACAGGTATGTGACCCAGCTAGAGCAGAGGAGACGTCAGGACTAGGCCCTCCAGTGGGAGTACCAGGAACGAGATTCGTAGAGAGCACGGGAGCGAGCTAGTCTACTGGAGACAGTTGCCAAGCTGCAGGATGAGCTCAACCGTCGTGAGGAGGACCACAGAGCCAAGGTCGCTGACTTACAGGACAAAGCAGCTGACCTAGGCAATAGGAACTGCTACCTCGACAGCAAGGTCTTAGAGTTGCAGAGGGAGTTGGACGACAAGAAGGCCGAGTTCAACTATAGAGGAGACAGAGAGAGATCCAAGGGGATTGATATGCTGAAGATCCAATCTCAGAACAAAACCCTAACTCAGGAGCTAGAGGAGTACAGGAAGAAGGCCGTTCGCAACCAGGGTCACCTAATCGAGGCACTTAGGCAGACCGAGTACCTATAGGACAAGTGTGAGAGAACATGGCAGGCTTGGCAGAAGTCTAACAGGAAGTGCCTCAGGGAGATGAAGGGTATGTGGGATCAGCTACCCAAGGAGGTTCGCAGCAAGACGAAGCCTAGGATAGAGGAGTTTGAGTTAGCCCCAACTCGCCTCAACCTAGACGCCTGCCCTACCCTACCTGGAGCCAAGCCTACTGAGGAGCTCGCCGAGGCCTTGAAGTACATGTCCCAACTTCACAAGTCTGACGAGGAGATCGAGATCAAGAACAGTCGTATCCCAGCTGCGGTGTATGAGTTAGAGTAGATGACCCTGCGTGGTCATGAGTCATGTTAGTAGCTTCCGTAAGTTGTACCCCATGATGTACCCCTTATGAGATGTATTATGAGACACTATGAGTAGAATGATTCTCGCATGTCTTCAAGTGTAGCTACTGGAGATGATGCTATGTAATAAAAACCATGTAATGAATGTTTCGGATCTTATTGCATCTTTTTGAATCTTATTGCTTCTTTTGTAATGAGTGTTGGATAGCATAAATGTTTTCTTTAAATCGTCAAAATCATGTAATCATATTGAATTATAAGCACTTATGGCACAAGCACTAAACTCTCTATGATCCATGTCGCAGATGCCGAACCGCCATTCTAATCACCTAATGAATCGAGGACGTGCGCCCACCCCTGAACTAGTTGAACCCAATGGGGGACGTGGTGGCAACAACCGTGGTCGTGGCCATGGCCGTGGATGTGGAGGGATACCTTTCCACCTGGAGAATACTTCACCGCCTGAGGAGAACATTCCACCACCACCACCACCGAACCTGGCAGAAGTGATGGCACAACAGACCCAGCTTCTTGCAGCTCTTGTTGAAGGAGCAAACCGTCGCTAGGGAGGTCAGCAGAATGACTTCCAAAGGAAGCTAGAAGGATTTCTAAAGCTAAGGCCACCTACTTATGATGGCACCGATCCTGCCCCGCTTGTAGCCGATGACTGGCTCAAGGAAATGGAGAAGAAGCTTGACCTCACTACTTTCACCGATGATGAGTGTGTTGGGGCTGCCACACACCAGCTCACAGGTGCAGCACGCGCCTGGTGGGACAATTTCAGTGATTCCCATGAGGACCCTACCCACATCTTGTGGGATGAGTTTGTCGAAGCATTCACTGAGTACCACATTCCCAAGGGTATCATGGAGGCCAAAGCCGAGGAGTTCCGCAACATCAAGATGGGAAAAGACAGGGTGACTGAGTACACTACTCGTTTCACCAACCTTCTGCGCTATGCACCTTCTTATGTTGTGAACTCTGAGAAGGAGAAGCTGTACTATTACCGCAAGGGACTTAACCCGCACATCAAGCTGAAGTTCGGCGGTATTGAGAGCAACACATTGCGTGCTCTGGTGGATCGCTGCATCTAGATTGAGAAGGACCGTGCTGAAGCTGGAGAAGAGTATAGGGATAGGAAACGCAAGCCTGAGGAGTCTCTCCATGGTCGTGATCGCAAGAGGTTCCGCAGAGGTGCACCATCCAGGGAACGCTCTCGCCATAACAGGGATGACAACCCTGGATCGAGTAGGGGAAGTGGAGGCTACACCGCCAAATACTCCCGCCCTGCTCAGGACCGTTACACACGAGACCATTATGCTCAGGACCGCAACACTCAGGACCGTTCCAACCGTCCCCGCTCAGTAAGTGAACGCCCAGCATAGAACCGCTCCGCATCAAGCATAGGAAACTAGAAGGCACCCACGTCAACCCCTACAGGCGGTACGCCTTTCACCTGCTTTGCTTATGGCCAACCAGGTCACAAAGCCGCTGAGTGCCCATAGAACTCAGCTGCTCAGAAATCTCAGTTCAAGGGATCTGCTACTCGTGGACGTCTCAACCATCTAAACGCCGAGGAAGCACAGACTGCCCCTGACATTGTGTACAGTATGTTTTTAGTCAATGGCAATACTGCATCAGTTCTATTTGATTCTAGGGCAACTTGTTCATACATATCATCCAAGTTTGCACGAGAGCATGACCTGCCTGCAACCCCACGTGAAAAGCCTACCATCACTAGCTCACCTTTAGGAGACCTAAAATGCACCCACATCTGTAAGGGAGTGAGTCTTACCATTGAGGGTCTCACCTTTAAAGCCGACCTAACCCTGCTACCTTCCACTAACTTAGATGTCATCTTAGGTATGGATTGGTTAACCATTCACCGAGGCATCATATCATGTTCACCTAGATATGTCCAAGCGACCCACCCATCAGGCCAAGTCGTTAGATGTGAACCCCAGTTCGGAAAATCTACCTCTATCCTATGTGCCCTTAAAGTGAATATAGAATCATAGCAAGAGGAAAAGATAGTTCATGATGTGCCTATAGTCAGAGACTATCCCAATGTATTCCCCAAAGAATTACCGGGTATGCCACCAGACCGTGATGTAGAGTTCATCATTGATCTTTTGCCGGGAACAGGACCCATTGCCAAAAGACCCTATCGCATGTCAGTCGATGAACTGGCCAATCTTAAGAAACAGCTTGATGAGCTCATCTCGAAGGGTTATATTAGACCCAGTGCTTCACCCTGGGGATCCCCTGTTCTGTTTGTTAAGAAGAAGGATGGCTCAATGAGAATGTGCATTGATTACCGGAACTTGAACGCAGTCACCATCAAGAACAAGTACCCCCTGCCAAGAATTGATGATCTGCTTGATCAGCTTCGAGGTGCTAAGTATTTCTCCAAGATTGATCTCAGATCCGGCTATCACCAGATGAAGATTCGAGAGAGTGACATCCCGAAAACAGCCTTCATGACTAGGTATGGATAGTTTGAGTTCACCGTGGTATCCTTTGGACTCACGAATGCTCCCGCATACTTCATGAACATGATGAATAAGGTTTTCATGGAAGAACTGGATAAGTTCGTGGTGGTATTCATCGACGACATCCTTGTCTATTCACCCACTGTCGAAGAACATGAACATCATATGAGAACTGTGCTCGAGAAATTAGCCCAACATTAGCTCTACGCAAAGTTCAGCAAATGTGAGTTTTGGCTATAGGAAGTTGCCTTCCTAGGCCATGTACTATCAGCTGAAGGTGTCGCAGTTGACCCAGCCAAGATTGAAGCTGTAAAAGAGTGGGATCAACCCCGTAATGTGACAGAAGTCAGAAGTTTCTTGGGATTGGCTGGATATTATCGCCGATTCATCGAAAACTTCTCCAAGATAGCCCGTCCAATGACCAATCTTCTGAAGAAGACCAAGGAGTTTGAATGGACGCTCGAGTGCGAACAAAGCTTCCAGGAATTAAAACAGAAGCTTACCACAACTCCTGTGCTAGCATTGCCTGATATCAGCAAGGATTTTGTGGTCTATTGTGATGCATCCCATCAAGGACTTGGCTGTGTATTGATGCAAGATGGAAAAGTAATAGCTTATGCTTCTTGACAGCTGAAAGAACATGAGAACCGATACCCTACTCATGATCTTGAGTTAGCAGCAGTTGTGCATGCCCTAAAGATCTAGAAGCACTACTTGATAGGTAACAAGTGTGATATCTATACCGATCACAAGAGCCTGAAGTACTTTTTCACTCAGGAAGACCTAAATATGAGGCAACACCGATGGCTAGAGTTGATCAAGGACTATGACCTAGAAATTCACTATCATCCGGGGAAAGCTAATGTAGTCGCAGATGCTCTCAGTCGAAAGAGTTACTGTCACACTTTGATCACTGAATCCGTATCACCTGAGCTCAAGGAAGAGATTGATGATTTCCAACTAGAGATACTACCGCATGGTTTGTTGAATGAGCTCCGCATACAGTATGATCTCATAGATCGCATCTGTCAAGCTCAGAAAAATTGTGAGGAGATCGAATATCTTCGTGGCCTGATGAAACTAGGCTACAAGACCAACCACCAGGAAGATGAACAAGGAACCATTTGGTTCAAGGACCGAATCTGTGTACCTTCTGATCCAGCCCTACGAGAGGAAATTCTATCAGAAGCCCATGATTCTAAGTACTGTATCCACCCTGGAAATTCAAAGATGTATCAAGACTTGAAGAAACACTTTTGGTGGAAAGGCATGAAGACAGACATTGCAGGACATGTGGCACGATGTGACACCTGTAATAGAGTCAAGGCTGAACATCAAAGGCTTGTAGGATTGCTAAAGCCTCTTGACGTTCCCGAGTGGAAATGGGAGAGCATATCCATGGATTTCATAATTGGATTGCCCTGTTCGCAGAAAGGCAATGACTCCATATGGGTGATTGTTGATCGTTTAACCAAGAGTGCTCACTTCGTACCAGTGAAGACCAAGACCAACGCAGAAAAATTATCAGATCTATATATTGAGCATATTCTCAGACTGCACGGAGCTCCCTCTAGTATTGTATCTGATCGTGGTCCTCAGTTTGTGTCCTGATTCTAGGAAGCTCTGCACAAGTCTATTGGAACTAAACTTGATTTCAATACCGCTTACCACCTGCAGACGGATGGACAGATAGAATGAGTAAATCAGATCTTAGAAGACATGCTTCACGCTAGTGTGATGAATTATGGCTCTGATTGGGAGAAATGCTTACCCTATGCAGAGTTCTCTTACAACAACAGCTACCAAGCTAGCATCAAGATGTCGCCGTTTGAAGCCCTATATGGCAGACCTTGTAAGAAACCTTTGATGTGGTCTCAACCGGGTGAAAGATCATTCTTTGATTCCGCTAAGATTCAAGATGCCGAAGAAGGAGTTGCTCAAGTAAGAGAGAATTTAAGAATTGCTCAAAGTCGATACTAGAGCTATGCTGACAAAAGGAGAAGAAGACTTGAGTTTTATGTGGGAGACTTCGTCTATCTCAAGGTATCCCCACTACGTGGAACTATCAGATTCCATGTGAAAGGAAAGCTTGCCCCAAGATTTGTTGGCCCATACAAGATTTGCAAGAGGATTGGAAAGCTCGCCTACAAACTTGAGCTACCCGAAGAATTGAGGGGTGTACACTCCATGTTCCATGTTTCACAACTATGCAAGTGTTTGAGAGTACTCGATGAAGTAGTTCCAACTAATACACTTGACATTCAAGATACACTCGAGTATAAAGAACATCCTATCAGAATTCTGGGCAAAGATACCAAAGAGACCCAAAGCAAGACTATCCCTATGTGCAAGATCCAATGGAGCAATCATACTGAGAGAGAAGCAACATGGGAAAAAGAGTCTGACCTCTGGCTACGATATCCCTACCTCTTCGAAGAGTACGTTACGCTTTAATCTCGGGGACGAGATTCTGTTAAGGGGGTAGGACTGTAACAACCCAAAAATCCATACACCTAAAAATACCAACTACAAAATTTTTCTTAAAAACTTCCATGTGATGATGAGTGTCAAGCATAGTAACCCAACCTAAGAAATGCATTAGGTCTAACCCCAACCCAAGTTAACACATAAGCATGGCATGTCATTAGTTAATTGTGTTTATTTAAATTCTAACAAATAAGAGTTGCATACATTGAATGTGATTTGGATTTCCATTTGAGTTATGATATGCTTAACAACTCCAATAAATTAGGTGCACCAATTTGGAATTTAAATTTTAGAACCAAATTCGAATTCAAACAAAAGAGATGAAATGATAGACAAAATAGAAAAAGAAGAGAAAGGATGTAGGCCTCGCAAACCGCCTCGGCCTGCTCGGCCCGCGCCAGCCAGCCAGCCCAACCGGCCTGCCCATCCTTTTCTGTCTTCCCAGCGCACATGCGGCCCACGAGCCGGCCCAGCGCGTCGCCCACGCTCGCGCACCTGTCTGCCTCGCTTGCAGCCACTGGCCACTAGACCCCACATGTCAGCCGCACCCCCGTCTATAGTGTCTATGCCTCAACCGCCTACGTGACCGGCGCCCGACAGCGGTGGCAGGGGCGGGCTAGGGGGTCATGCCCAGGGCATGACCCTATCCCCTTGCGCCGCGCCCACGCAACCCCACACCATCGTCTGATGCGATGCACACGCCTCCACCACACGATGCCATCCGCCCTAGGAGGCATGGCGCTTGGCTATAAAGCCAGCCCGCACGCCGCTCATGCCCGGCGCCCTAGCTTCTCCCTCAGCCTCTGCCGCCTCTTGGTGGCCTAGCAGCCGCACCACACTGAGAGTAGAGGGCCAAGAAAGAGATCGTGAGAGGAGGATCGGAGCCCCACACGCTGCCGAAGTCGCCGGAGCCGAAGGCAACGTCGTCGTCGTCATCACGATCGCGGGTCGGCACTACAGGCACTGCTTCCGGAGCTACACGGCCGCAACTTGACACTGCACCGCCATCCTTCCTTCCACAGCACCCACGGTGAGCCCCGGTTCATTCCCTACTCGCCACTAGACCTTGCTACTTTGGCCATGGCGCTCCATACCGTGAGCGCATAGGCCAAGGCCATTCCCGGCCTCTAGGCACACCAGCACAGCAAACTCACTTTGACCGTGACCATCCCCGAGCCCTTGGACGCTGTAAGGCCTCTCCAGGTTCCCCGGGCGTCGTAGCCGAGCACGCATGCCGCGCTCGCAACGTCGCCGACATGACACAGCCACCACCGGTCCGAACACCAGACCATTTGTCCGAGCACTCGACCACCAGTCCGAGCACCCGACCACTAGTCCGAGCACTCGACCACTAGTCCGAGCACTCGCCCACTAGTCCGAGCACCCGACCACCAGTCCGAGCACTCAACCACCGGTCTGAGCACCCGACCACCGATCCAAGCACTCGACCACCAGTCCGAGCACCCGACCACTAGTCCGAGCACTCGACCACCAGTCCGAGCACTCACCCACCAGTCCGAGCACCCGACCACCAGTCCGAGCACTCAACCACCGGTCCGAGCACCCGACCACCGATCCGAGCACCCAACCACCAGTCCGAGCACACAACCACCGGTCCGAACACCGACCGCCGTGACCACCCCGCAGGAGCCCGTAGTGACCCGCGTGCCTCGCCGTCGTCACCATGTCACCGTGGCCACCGGGAAGACCCCACCGGCCACCTAGAAACCGGAAGTCCTGCCCTGAGCTCTAGACGCCCTCGTCGCGTCCACATGGATCCGTAGGAGCCTACACGCCCCACTGAGACGCCCTCCGAGGCCATAGCCCCCACACCGACGCCGCCGACGTGATCGGAAGGCCGTCCGCCATGGCCAAAGCCACCGGAGGCCCTGGAGGACCCCTCGACCTACCCAACATGCCCGCTGGAGCATTGTGACGCCCATGCGCACCACAGAGCCGGCCAATGCCGCTGCACCCGCGCCATTCTCGCACATCGGTTGTGCTCGAGCCGCCGTTCGCCGTGACTAGAGACTTAGGATGCACCATCTGTCGCCCTGACTCCACCATTGCAGTCGCCGTGGCACAGGGAGGCTTTTCCCCACCTCAATTGGATGCCTGAGCCGTTGCGAGAGCTCGCCGATGAGCACGTCGCCGATGGGAGCGCGCCGTGGAAGAAACAGAGGAGAAGGGGGCAAGGTGGGCAGCGCAGCCCTGCACCCGGTGCACATGAGCCAAGCCGAGGAAGAATGACGATGGGCTTGGTCCTCCATGGACCCTACCTTAGGACCATGGACCAGGAGCGCTGGTCCACCGTGAGCCACACGGTGTGAGCCATGCTGTGGACGAAGCCCAATAAGAGCCCACAACCGTGACGTGGCTGCGCCACAGCACGCCACGTGTCCGACCCGACCCGAGCCCACCAAGGTCCGTTTGAGACCCGGCCCGTATTGACCATTGACTAGTCAATGTTGACCTGGCCCCACATGACAGTGGCACAGCCACCCTGGACCCACCTGTCAGTGACCCAATAGCCTCTGGCCCCACCTGTCGGAATTGATGACGATGCTGACATCATGCTGACATTAGCTGGACCCCACCTGTCAACTCGGAACCAAGACGATGATGATGCTGACATCATCATGCCATGTGGACTAGTCACACCGTGACACGTGTCAGCCCAGGATTAATTCAGCTTTTCATTATCAAAAATGGAATTAATCTTCGGAAATTCATAACTAATTCATACGACCTTGGAAAAATATGAAACTAGGACCAAAATTCATCTAAAATCAAGCTCTGTGCAATGGACCCATGTTTGAGTGCATCTGGTTCTTTTGAATTTTCATTGCTTCTTTGTGCTATTCTATAGACGTCGCTAACGCGACTATAATGCGGTCGTTTGCAGACTCAGAGGAGAACCTGACAGACAAGGACCGTGAGTACCGTGAGGAGTACGGAGATGACTACACTGAAGGTGCCACATCCCACCCAATCTCATAGCACCTATTACGCATGGCTAATATAGAACTGCTATCGCTTTACTTTACTGCTACAATTATATTATGCTAGGACTTGCATGGTAGTATGCTTGCTTGAAAGCCTTTACCTTGATGCAACCTTACCCCTGCATACCCTGCTATTAGGATAGACACACGCTTACTGCTATACATTTCATTACTTATACTACGCTTATACTATGTGCGTGGTGGATACTGGTGTTATCTGGACCATGGGGAGAGTGTTGCATGTGTGACTCGGGTGTGTGGAGGGTGAGGGTTGTGTCGACCAAGTTGGAGTATACGACAAGCCTGGGGCAAGTCTTGCCATGTGGTGCTACCTGGGCACTTGGATATGGATACCTGTGGCGGGTAAAATGGTAATTGGAGGTGGCCTTGGGTGTGAACCTCGGGGAGGTGGAACCCAGGGTGGAGGTGCTGTGGTGGCATGGTAATTGGAAACCCTGATGGAGACATTCTGGCTTGGTCATCCCTAAGGACTTACTAGTACTCAGATTCACCGGGAAGCCTTACATCCCACTCGCCCTATATGGTGTGGGACGGTCGGACTACTTGGTAGAGCGATGCCACTACTGCTAGGCGAACGTGTGCAAGGAGGTATGGGGTGCACGGTTTCCCCCACACCCTACCAAGACTTTAGGAGGCCTTGTGGACCTGGCTCCTGACATCCGGAAGGCCTCGGCTCTGTCTTCGACTCACAGTATCAGCCATCCCAGACTAGACTTGGGATGTTCCAGGGCTGAGAGGTAGGGTGGCATCGTTCTAGGCTAGCAAGCAGCCGGAATCTGCCTAGACGGGGCACCGTCGAGGATGGCTATCTTGTGGGTATGTAAAACCTCTATAGAGTATTTGGTTGATCGATCGATACATATGCCGACTTGTCGGTTATGGACCTTTCCTGGGTTTCGCTTAAACTAGATAGTGAGATGAGTCATTCTTTTCTCCCCCTGGAAGTGAGTGTCGGTCGTAGCTAGGGGTTATGGGCCTTGAGACAGTGTCGAGAGGGAGTTGGCCTATCGACCGAGCGATGGTATGGTATGGTATGGTATGGTATGGTATGGTATGGTATGGTATGGTGATGGTATGGAGATGGTGGTATGTCGGTCCTAGGATCGAAACCTGGCTCGGAAAAGGAAATGGAGTGGAATGTGTGTGGGAATGGTGTTAAGACTTGACAAATATTACTATTTACTTGATATGCTATTGCATAGGAAACCCTAGCTTTATAGATTCCTTTGACTATGTCCCACATGCATCTAATTTCCACAAAGCAATGCTCATAGGGATGGGAGTGGCCAGTACAAATCGTACTGATAAATTTTGGCACACAGGTTCTGCTGAGGAGTATAGCACTGAGGAGTTTGACGGATGAGGGGTTCGTGCCTACGCTCGAGTTTGGCGATCTTATCTTCAAGCTGTTCTGAATGAATGCTACTTTTGATTCCACCAATGCGGCGATGTAATAAATTATGTAATTCCGCACTATTTGTACTCTGATATTATCGTTGTATGGATGTGATATTCGACTGGAATTTGGGTAATATGATCTACCATGGTCTTATTACACTTCGACTCTGTGGATTTCCCTTCGTGGAAATTGGGGTTGTTTCAGAGAGAGGAGTCATTTTCTACCTTTCCCCCGGGTATCGTGTTAGAATCCGGCTTGAGCCATTGAGACGAGATATGAGCGGGAGTTGATCTCGTCGCCTAGAGAGAGAGTGAGATGAGATGTGATGGGTGTGATGGGTGGGAAGAACGTGTGTATAAGATGGGTTAAAAACCTGATGAACATGTTACTATTAAGATGTTAACTACTTGCATAGGAAACCCACAACCTAAGTAGGTCTTGTCTTACTACCCCAATGCATTCCACTTTCCACAAAGCAATGCTAGCATAGGGTGGGCGATACGTGGCCAGTACCAAGAGTACTGAAAGATTTTTGGTAGGTTCCGAGCCCGAGTACGACTACGAGGGCGATGACTGGGAGGACTAGAGGGTCTGTTCTGCGCTCGAGCTGGTTCCAGGAGATCGTTTTCTGCTACTATCCTCATCAGATGCTGTTCAGGATGCTATGTGTGAGTGTGTTCCGCCCTGCGTGGCAAAGAGAATAATTTATGTAAAACTCTCTATGGTACTCTGATAATCGTGTATGACTTGATGTATCACTGAGATTTGGGTAAATTGATGATTCGTTCATCATTTTACACTTTGTTTCTGTGGATTTCCCTTCATGGAAAATCAAGGATGTTTCAGATGATCAGGGAACAGTGTGGTTCAGAAAGAGAATATGTGTGCCAGAGATAAAGTCCATTCGAGAGATGATTCTAAGGGAAGCTCATGACTCAGCATACTCTATCCATCCAGGTAGTACTAAGATGTACCTAGATCTAAAGGAGAAGTACTGGTGGTATGGTTTGAAAAGAGATGTGGTCGAGTATGTAGCAATATGTGACACCTATTAGCGAGTTAAGGCAGAACATCAAAGACCAGCCGGTTTACTTCAACCTATGAAGATACCTGAGTGAAAGTGAGAAGAAGTTGGTATGGATTTCATTGTTGGATTACCACGCACTCAAAGTGGTTATGACTCAATTTGTGTAATAGTAGATCGGTTGACTAAGGTTGCTCACTTCATACCAATCAAGACTACATATACAGGTCCAAAGTTGGTAGAATTATACATGCAACGGATAGTATGTTTTCATGGAGTTCCTAAGAAGATTTTGTTAGATAGAGGTACTCAGTTTACATCTCATTTTTCCTTTTCTAATTTTTCCAAGCAAATCTCAAAATGCAATTTCAAAACAATTTGAAGTTTTATTTCAAATCACACCACTCAAAAATTATTATGCAGCAGCATGAATGCACATACATGATTGTGACCTTATATTTGATTTTATTTTTAATAAAATTATTATTTTCCTAAATTCAAATGCCCACAAAAATGCATAATAAATCAATTTCTCCTATTTCAAAATTATTGGAAATTTTAGGGTGTTACAATTATTCATCGAGAACTTCCTATGGCATTCAGCCTTTTCCTTCAGCTTAGCGCCCTCACTTCTACTTCTCTCTATTAAGCTGCTCTCTGGGTCCGTCCATAAGCATGCATACTGGTGCTCTCTTATTGGCTAGGCCCCTATCTAATTAGCGGGTTATTCTAACAATATAAAAAGAAGATAATGTTTGGAGTTCAATAAGCTCTTTGCAAAAGAATAGTTCCTACTAGTGAAGTACCTAAATAGTGCAATCTCTTGCATCGAGAATCATCCTACTAGAGAACCTTCTTGCTTTGTCTTTCCCTTATCTTGCTAGCTCTATACTAGTGCTTGAAATAGTCATTTCTTCTTTCTTATCTTAATAGTTGAGATGAAATAATATATATGCAAGAATGCTTCTACTGCTAATGTGTCATACTCTACTTCAAACTCTATCTACTCAATGAAGCAAGCAGTTTGATGGATGGCACCTTCCTCTTCAATAGCTTTCTTTCTAGTTCTGAGTGTGTAGCATAAACAGAGTTTTTTCTTTTGATAACTAAGAAGGAGAATATGCTGCTATAATAGAGAATCTTTTCTAGTTCAAACTTTTAGGCCCTTCACTCTTTCCACGCATGCCAAAAACTACAACTAGCTGGCACCCTATTGACTTGCTTGTGGAAGGACTTATAGGACGAATAACAGCTACTAGTTCATTTGGACCCCCTACCACTTCAAATGAAATTGGATAGCTTGCAACTGGTACAACAATTGGATGGCTGAGAACTCTTTCTATAATAGAAGGGAAGGCCTTGGTAATATAACGGGATTGCTAACTTGCCTAAGATATCTACTTATTTAATGGACTACAGTTAGCTTTACGGGAAATCAACACTTTGTTGAAGGTGGTTTGAGTATTTACAGATACTATCCATACTACCCCCTGCCTTACCCTTAAGGGCTAAGAACTGAATAGGCTGACTCTAGATTCTAACTGAAAATACTACAAATTTGACCCTACAGGCTTTCAAGCAGATTGATACCTACTTTACTTGCCAAAAAATTTGTTGTAGTAAAAGCTTTAAAACTCAGTTGCAGTAGAGACCTTCCGGCGGGCGAGGGCCTCACAATTGAAGGAGAGAAATTGCTTTATCTGCAATTGGATGAAAGGGAAGAGAACACCAAAACTACTAGTGATAAGAACTTTCACCTAGCTAGCACTTAGCAAGGTTAGTTTGCTTGGAAGGGGAGCATTCAAAATGCATAACTCGAAATGACTAAAGACTAAAGCTAGAACGCAAACTGAGGAAGGCAGAAAGAAGGACATCAACCGCAGTAGCTCCTTCCTCCTCTTACTCTGAAGTCTTACTTTTTGGCCTTTAATATTATATTATTTGGCCTAAAAAACAACTCTTATTGACACTGTATGCGCTTATCTTTATTCTGCAATTGCATGCGCTTCTCCTATCGCTATTGCTTTTTTTAAGGTAATAACTAAAGAAAGATATGCATGACTCGGAACTGACCCTCTTCAATAGCTTCTTTAGAGCTTGGGGAATTTATTACCCTTTATACTTAATAGTTTAGACCCGGGAACGATAGTCGCTCGATGTAAGGTGAGGAATGAAATATCAATAGAGGAACGAAAACCGTAGGGTATGAAATTAGGGTAGGGTTGGTAGGGTAAGTCCAACTAAAACTTTCTTTGATTACCTTTTTTCTCCAACTGGCTTAGAGATTATTGCATTTGCCCTTAACCGGTAACCTCCTTTGAATCCTTCGTTTAGACCCTCTCTATTGGTATTGGCATTGGCTTGAGAGCAAGGACCTTATTTGATCGCTTAGAACTTGATGGAGGGAAACTCACTCGCTCAAGGTATGCTTAAGCTAGCTTAGGAAGAGTACTAATTTTATATGCCTTAAAGAGGGGATTCAAAGAGTAGCCTTTTACTAGGGCTTAAGTTACTCGTTTCATATTGCTTACTATTTTTATATAGCTAGAAAGTTGAGTAAGAAGTTCTTTTTTCTATAGAATAAAAGAACTTCTTACTTCCCGATGCTAACTCCTTGCTTTTAGTTGACGTTAGTAACATTCGTCTTCGTCTTCCACACTGGCATCAACAAAAAAACTACTACTCTTAAATGGCATATTTCAATTCATTCATTCACATCACTTCCGCTACCAATCCTATCCTTACCTTTCTTTTTCCAATGGGCAGATAAAGGTCATTCTATGCTTTTTATTATTGAAAATACAGCAGATCTAAAGTCTTTTTTATTATTTTTTCTTTGTTTTTTAATCATTTTTAGCACCTATAATGGAGCCATCAATTAGAGATTTGAAAAGGATATTAAAAGGAAACAATTGCTTAATTCTAATTATAGTATGGATTTTGGAGTTTGTATATTTTGTGGTAACTGTGTTGAGCACTGTCCAAAAAAATGTTTATCAATGACTGAAGAATATGAACTTTCTACTTATGAAACTCAACTATTGACTTATGTCCTAGCTTCTTCTTCAGTTCTTGTATGCAAAAGGAAAGGTAGGATTGCTGCCGTGGGTCATAAAAGGTTAGCTTACTAGCTTGATGGAATGATTTACCGGATACTCAATTTCATTTCTAATAAACTATAGCTTTTACTTGGATAGAGCGGAAGCATAAGTAAGCGAGCGGCATGAACCTATAATATTGGTTGAGGAGATGCTATGAAAGTAGCCACTATTCTATATAAATATAGGGATTCTAAGTTTATAGTCATAAATAACCGTAGTACTCATGATAAGTTGTTGTGCTTCAACCCTCATCACCTTATAGATGGAAAAGAGATGTTTCCAATTAAACCATAGATGTCCACTTCATACTTTTAGTATTAGATTTTGGCTTGCTTGGGTTCATTCAAGGCATCTTCATTTCATACCTATTAAAGAAATCAATCACGCATCCTAATTGGTGAGCTTATGTCCACCCTAGTTCCTTCCCCGCTCTTAGTTTGCTTTATAGGAACCATTTTCGCGAGGAGGGTAGGAAGGCAGAAAGAAGGACAGCAACCGCATTAGCTCCTTCCTCCTCTTACTCTGAAGTCTTACTTTTTGGCCTTTAATATTATATTATTTGGCCTAAAAAACAACTCTTATTGACACTGTATGCGCTTATCTTTATTCTGCAATTGCATGCGCTTCTCCTATCGCTATTGCTTTTTTTAAGGTAATAACTAAAGAAAGATATGCATGACTCGGAACTGACCCTCTTCAATAGCTTCTTTAGAGCTTGGGGAATTTATTACCCTTTATACTTAATAGTTTAGACCCGGGAACGATAGTCGCTCGATGTAAGGTGAGGAATGAAATATCAATAGAGGAACGAAAACCGTAGGGTATGAAATTAGGGTAGGGTTGGTAGGGTAAGTCCAACTAAAACTTTCTTTGATTACCTTTTTTCTCCAACTGGCTTAGAGATTATTGCATTTGCCCTTAACCGGTAACCTCCTTTGAATCCTTCATTTAGACCCTCTCTATTGGTATTGGCATTGGCTCGAGAGCAAGGACCTTATTTGATCGCTTAGAACTTGATGGAGGGAAACTCACTCGCTCAAGGTATGCTTAAGCTAGCTTAGGAAGAGTACTAATTTTATATGCCTTAAAGAGGGGATTCAAAGAGTAGCCTTTTACTAGGGCTTAAGTTACTCGTTTCATATTGCTTACTATTTTTATATAGCTAGAAAGTTGAGTAAGAAGTTCTTTTTTCTATAGAATAAAAGAACTTCTTACTTCCCGATGCTAACTCCTTGCTTTTAGTTGATGTTAGTAACATTCGTCTTTGTCTTCCACACTGGCATCAACAAAAAAACTACTACTCTTAAATGGCATATTTCAATTCATTCATTCACATCACTTCCGCTACCAATCCTATCCTTACCTTTCTTTTTCCAATGGGCAGATAAAGGTCATTCTATGCTTTTTATTATTGAAAATATAGCAGATCTGAAGTATTTTTTTATTATTTTTCTTTGTTTTTTAATCGTTTTTAGCACCTATAATGGAGCCATCAATTAGAGATTTGAAAAGGATATTAAAAGGAAACAATTGCTTAATTCTAATTATAGTATGGATTTCGGAGTTTGTATATTTTGTGGTAACTGTGTTGAGCACTGTCCAAAAAAATGTTTATCAATGACTGAAGAATATGAACTTTCTACTTATGAAACTCAACTATTGACTTATGTCCTAGCTTCTTCTTTAGTTCTTGTATGCAAAAGGAAAGGTGGGATTGCTGCCGTGGGTCATAAAAGGTTAGCTTACTAGCTTGATGGAATGATTTACCGGATACTCAATTTCATTTCTAATAAACTATAGCTTTTACTTGGATAGAGCGGAAGCATAAGTAAGCGAGCGGCATGAACCTATAATATTGGTTGAGGAGATGCTACGAAAGTAGCCACTATTCTATATAAATATAGGGATTCTAAGTTTATAGTCATAAATAACCGTAGTACTCATGATAAGTTGTTGTGCTTCAACCCTCATCACCTTATAGATGGAAAAGAGATGTTTCCAATTAAACCATAGATGTCCACTTCATACTTTTAGTATTAGATTTCGGCTTGCTTGGGTTCATTCAAGGCATCTTCATTTCATACCTATTAAAGAAATCAATCACGCATCCTAATTGGTGAGCTTATGTCCACCCTAGTTCGTTCCCCGCTCTTAGTTTGCTTTACAGGAACCATTTTCGCGAGGAGGGTGTAACAGAACCGACCAAATCATAAGAACGTAAGTACAAAAACAATCACCGAAGCGATCAAATTCCTGTACTTAAGCTCCCATAATCCCGGTAGTCCGGAAATCACGAAGGATTTCAACCAACTCTCGACATACAAACCAAGATCGTAATGATTCAACACAACACATCATCCGTTACAACATTTCACAAGTAGCATTCGGATTACATCCATCAGAGTTCAAATAAATATTACAAACCAAGTTTGAGTGCGCGGAAGCAACATAGTTTAGTACAAAACATCATAGTTTTCAAATACATTGCCAAGATCAGAGTCATGTCCCACAAAAGCATTATCAGGTACGAGAACTAGTAGAAACCGCGCCCAACGGTCTAGTCTTCATCCCCAGTAGGGAGAAGGCAGTACTTGCAGCAACCAAAGTAGAACTGGTCATCTGCAACAGGTGGGAAATAAACCCTGAGTACGAGAAGGTACTCAGCTAGACTTACCCGACGAAAATTAGAAATAAAAGACACCAAGGATCATGCAAGGCTTTTCAGGTGGGCTAGCTTGACACAGTTGCATAAAAGAGCTTATGATTATAGTAACCAATTTAAACTTATGCATCAAGCTTATCATTATTGCCTGTCCACTAGATTAGCACCTATACTAGAGCACTCACTTATTAGGAGCAAACAGTATTAACCATAGCAGGTATAATAAGGCTATTCATCATCATATCATCATTTCTGAACCATTATGTTATTAAGTGTATCTACATTGGAGATAAGCCCGTCAAGTTCTCACTAACCGGGAGAGACGGCGATTCGAATCGAATTACAACTCAGCTGAGGGGGTATTCCTAACCCTCACCCTGGCATACTTTGCAAGAGTAGCCGTGGGTCACCTTTGGGACATCTCAGGAACCAAATTCGCGGGTTCGATCAGCGCCAGCACTCTCAGGGATTACCCTTCTGCCAGGACGACCAGGACTTTTAAATCACCTGCCCTTGGACTCACGCCTACGGCTCCCTTCCTGAGGCGCACTTTATACTTATCGACTCCCGGCCTGAGGTGAGCTACTCGGCTTCGCGGTCGGTCTTCAGGCCGGCCAACTAAGAGAGAGGCATGCGTTCAACATGAACAGGAAAGGCTCCAAGATCCAGTCCTTAATCGACACAGATGGAGTCACTGCAAACAGGCAAGCCTCCGTCCGGTCTTCATTTCAAATTAAGACTGGTTCTTTTCCATGATAGCAAATATAGCCAACCGTGCCACATGTATCATCCTATATCTCGCAGGTGACAGGAAATCACCCGACTTCTACCGCGTTTAAGTAGGGCTAAGCACTACTCGAGCCTGAGCTACATTGGATTCAGGGTAACAATATCTGGACAAGGAATGGGTAACCAATGCAGCAAGTGTTTGCATCCAACACCTAAACTTAATGCAACAATATATGTAATAATAATACTGTAACTGCAGTTCGGAAAATAGGAGGCTTAATATGCTCCGGGGCTTGCCTTTCACAAAGTTGCAAGGACGGTGGTCAGGGCACTCAACGGCGACCTCGTCTGGCACTTCTCCTAAAGGCTGCTCCTCCTGAATCTCCGGTGTCGGCTGCTGCTGCTCGTTCAGTTCCTCGAATTCCAGCAGGGTTACTCCTTCCGGTACACCTATTGCATGCCGATGCACAATATAAATATCATGAATGCATAAGGAATGACATGGTGCTCATGATGAATGAATCACAGTGAGTGTTTACGAAAGTATTACTGGACACTCATTTACCGAGTACTTAGCTCTATTCAAATCACTTTAAGCATGTATCCAACTTAACTTAAATAACAAGAGCAACTTACCTAGCTTGCATAACCTAAGATAAAGATGCTCATCTTCAGTTAAAGGCCTAACACCTAGGAACAGTACCATGAACTTAGGATAGTAAAGACATACTTAAAATAACAGTTAAAGCTTCATATGCAACAAGTAGTAACTTAATTCTATCATAACCAGAGTTCTATAACTCCAATTGAGTCGCAAGAGGACATTCTGGAAAGCTTATGAAATTCTCTACAATTCATTTATAAACATCAAAGCATGATTCTGAAGTTGACCGAATCCAATTCCAGTAGACCTAGAATCTGTCCCGCAATGACAGGGTTGCTAACTTAATTATTTAATGATGGTGCAAAAGTCTAATTTGACCAAACCAAGTTTACCAACTTGTTTTTCATACTTAAGAAACATCAGAAAGTATAGTGCTAACTTCTAAATAAATTATTTAATATCCTTTTCTAATTTATCTAGTTAATTAGGTGATTAAAGCAATATATAGTAAAACTATTCAGAAAAATCTACAAACATTACAGTACCTATCTCATGCTTCACATAGACTACCATAAAAATTTCAAAGCCATTAAGTAAGTATAACAGTCTACACAAAAATGATAAGGCATACTGGCTTAAAATGGCATAATTAAGAAATCCTAATGAAAAGTGTCAAGCAACAAATTTCCCATTTTTCCTAGCATCCTTCTATCATAATAATAGCACCCATCAAATTTCACCTTCACTGGATCTATAGAAAAATTATGAAAATTCACACAAGATCCACCTATTAATAAAAGGAAATTCTATAACTTAAAAACTACACATGCACTAGCTCTGAAATTTTAATCAGAGACTCTACTAAACCAAAATAGAGGACCCACAAAATTTCATAATTTTTGGACCACAGAAACTCAAGATAAAATTCAAACAAATTTGCATGCATCTAAAAACACCTTTCAAAGTCCTAATTAATTCATCAAAAATTTCTAAAACATGTGCTCATACATTATTTTTGTTAAATACTAGACATGACCAGGAACTTAACAAAATTAGAACCACATCAATTGGATCTATATACTAGGAGCTACATATTTTTGAATAACAACACAATTCGGTGAAATAATAAAGCAAACAAATAAAAATCAAAATGCATCCACAGCTGTTGGACCGGCCCGACGGAACAGCGGCCCGCGAGCACACCGGCGCGGCCCAACTCACGGCGTGGCTCAGCACGACGCGGCCCACGCTGGGCTCCCGCCTGAACCGCGACGGCTGACAAGAAGGGACCCGCGCGTCAGCGAGGGAAACAGGGGAGGCGGCCTCGGCGACGGTGGAACTCAACGCCGGTGGCTTCTCCGGCGAAACCATCTACTCTACGACGTTCGCCACTGAACATGCGCATCTATTGGTGACCTCAATCGGTGCTATGGTGGTGGCTAGAGGGGTCGGCGACTGACACGGCGGTGCACGGTCACGGCACGGCCGGCTCCGGTGAACCGACGACGACAAAGCCCCTATCGGTGACCCTACAAGCTTCAGTGGTGTTCCTATGACCTAGCGCGTGGCCGAGGAAGGAATGGGAGCGGCACGAGGGCAGCTGGCCGCGTGGAGCGCCAACTCCGGCGAGCTCCCGCCATGGCCGCGGTGGGGGAAAACGGCAATGCGCTCTTACCGAGGCTCAAACGACCCGGCTGAAAGGTGGAGGAGGTGGAGGAGGTCACGGCGAGGCTGCAGGCGGACGGGGCAACGCATTTTCGCGGTGGTTTGCTCGTACGGCAGCGGCGATGCTTGGTCGGCAATGGCGGACGGCAGAGCTCGCCCGTCGCTGCGTGCTGTGGGAGGAGAGGAAAAGCGAAATGGGGAGGCGAGTGCGTTCGGGCAGGCGCGAGTGGCTTCAAGGCACGGCTGCGACGCCAGGAGGCGCACGGCGCGTGGCTAGCGCGACAGCAAGCCGGCGACGCGCGGCGCACACGCGTCCGGCGTTTTCTGAAAATGGTCGGTCACTGTAGCGCGCATTCAGTCGACTTGGATCGTCTGACAGCGTGAATTCAACGCCATACTACGGCTAATCCAGTGATGCTTTGCAGAAATGGTGTACATGAAAAATGTAGAGGTACCATCCAGCTACATTTTCCTTTCAAAGACCATCTCCTAATTTGCCAAGGATCAGCAGTTATATGAAGCCCAAGTTGGCCTGATCTCACTGAAATGCAACATGACTTAGGGTATTTTTCTAAGTGTTGAAAATAGCATGTATTTCTGACTTGTGGGC
Organism: Miscanthus floridulus; assembly: GCF_019320115.1. Taxonomy (NCBI): domain Eukaryota; kingdom Viridiplantae; phylum Streptophyta; class Magnoliopsida; order Poales; family Poaceae; genus Miscanthus; species Miscanthus floridulus. The sequence goes on along the minus strand of NC_089586.1, from coordinate 58,269,962 downwards.
CATGTTTGACCATGCTCTAGACCTTTTCATGAGTTGACCATAAAACAACTTTTGTTCCTTAATAAATTTACTACAACTTTGCTTTAGGTTGCTCAAGCATGCATAGACTCTAAGTTACTCTTTTTAAACAGTCAAACAGTGAGACTCCTAGGGTCAATTCTAGTCAAACCTTCACTCAAGGGCAATTTTGTCATTTTTACCTACATGAACAATGTTCCAACAAGTAAACTAAATGTAGTTAAGGTGTATTAGACCATGATCAACCATTTTACAAAGTTGTTATTCCACTTCTACTGATCACATGTGATAAGGAAAGTAAAACAAGCAATTCATACATTATGTTTCAATGATAATGACATGATGATATAGATAATGCACATGTTTATGAAATGACATGCAATTAGTGGAAGCCAAACACCTAGGGTGTTACAGCCCTCCCCCTTAGAAAAATCTCGTCCCGAGATTTGGAAAGCGTACCATTTAATATAGAAAGCTGGATAGTTTTCTTTTAAATAATCTTCCCGCTCCCAGGTTGCATCCCGTTCACTATGATTACTCCAAACTACCTTGTATAACTTAACCACTCGTGTACGAGTCACTCTTTCTTAAGTATCCAGAACTTGCACGGGCTTTTTCCTCATAAGAAAGATCAGATTTCAAGTTGACTTTCCTTGTTGCTATTCTTTCCTTGGGAATACGAAGACACTTCTTCAGCTGGGACACATGGAATACCGGAAATATAGCTCCCATCTCACGGGGTAGATCAAGTTTATAGGCTACTCTTCCACTTTTCTCGATAATGCGGTAGGGTCCAACATATCGAGGCTCAAGCTTCCTTTTAATTCCAAAACACTTGACTCCTTTCATAGGGGATACCTTCAGATAAACATGGTCACCTACTTCAAACTCAATAGGTTTTCTTCTCTTGTCAGCATAGCTCTTTTGTCTAGCCTGAGCGGCAGTCATATTCTTCTGTATAGTTCGGACTTGCTCTTCGGCTTCTTTTACAAAATCAATACCATAGAATCTTCTTTCTCCGGGTTCCACCCAGTTCAAAGGAGTTCTACACTTGCGGCCATAAAGAGCTTCAAAAGGAGCCATTTTGATACTCTCTTGATAACTGTTGTTATAAGAGAATTCAGCGAGAGGTAACCAGTCTTCCCAAGAGCCTTTGCAAGAGATAAGACAAGCTCTAAGCATGTCTTCAAGAATTTGATTAACACGCTCAGTCTGTCCTGATGTTTGCGGATGATAGGCAGAACTGCGGATTAGATGAGTGCCAAGATTCTGATGTAAGCACTCCCAAAAACGAGCCGTGAACTGAGGTCCTCTATCCGAAACAATGGATTTGGGTACACCATGGAGACGTACCACTTGTTGAAAATAAATCTCAGCATAATTGTGAGGGTGATAGGTAGACTTGACCGGAATAAAGTGAGCAGATTTAGTTAGACGATCTACGATAACCCAGATAGAATCACAACCCTTGTTGGTAGTGGGTAATCCAACAATAAAATCCATGCTAATTTCTTCCCATTTCCAGCCAGGAATAGATAGTGGCTGCAATAGTCCGGGCCTTATGTGAATAGCCTTGACTCTGCAACAGTTATCACACCTTGCCACATAAGCTGCGATTTCTTTCTTCATCTTGGTCCACCAATAATACAGCTTGAGATCTTGATACATTTTACTACTACCAGGATGGATGGACAATTTTGAAGAATGGGCTTCATTCATAATTTGATTTCTAAGTTCTTTATCTTTGGGTACCACAAGCCTATCATTAAACCAGAGAATTCCCTTGTCATCGACTTTAAAGTGCTTGGTCTCTTTCTCTTTCATTTTCCGCTTGATGTGAAATACACCCACATCCGTCTTCTGGAGCTCGATAATTCGACTTCTAAGAGAGCAATCCACAGTGATATTGTGGAGTACTACAGGATGAAGGAGGTGTGCCAGATGAAAGTCTTCACTAACTAAGGAATTGCAATGGGCCTTTCTGCTTAAGGCATCAGCAACCACATTTGCCTTACCAGGATGGTAGTGCACTTGAAGGTTGTAGTCTTTGATCAATTCTAACCATCGTCGTTGACGCATATTCAACTCGGGTTGAGTAAAAATGTACTTGAGGCTTTTATGGTCAGTATAGATGTTGCATACATTACCCAGCAAGTAATGTCTCCAAATCTTCAGGGCATGAACAACTGCGGCTAGCTCTAAGTCATGGGTAGGATAGTTGACTTCATGCTTTCGGAGCTGGCGCGAAGCATAAGCAATTACTCGGCC